>NC_069124.1:89311928-89562465 GCF_026914265.1 Mya arenaria
GGATAGAGCAATTACAAATTCGTACTGTAAACCAGATCTGATTTCAGTCATATTTTATTGGTTTGAAAATCATTATGTCAACGAACACACATATAGTTACATTTTAGGATCCATTGTGACACTCTCAGGATCATTTTTTATCAAAAGCATTGCCGTTTCATCAATAGTCCTGACATATTCTTTTACTGAATCGGTATATATCTCATAGCCATTATAGAAACTTGTGTTCTTTCCTTTCGTTCCCATTCGTATGATTTTTTCTCGCCCATACCGATCATGATCCCTTTTTACGAGATAAATTTCAAGCATATGTAAAACGGTGTAACACTTAACTCCAAAATTAGTAGGTCTTTTTTCTTCATCGTATATCCAGGCATAAACTGTGGTATTATCGCGGCGGTATAACGTCAATAAAGTATGGTTTATCATCATGTTTTGTCGAGTAAACGATCTGATAATTGTTTCATTGTTTCTTCAATATCCAACGTGTTCGTCTTTCTAATGACAATTGAGAGGAATTATATTATCGTACATCAAATCAGCCATAATTATAGTTTCTTTAAATGTTAACCATTTAACGTTGCATATTCATATAGTATTTTTTAACCATTGATGTTCGCAACACATTCGGTAAAGTCGGTCGTTTAGTATGGTCGGGTTCTAAGCAATATTTGATGAAATCTTTCGCGTCATCCGAGAGAAGATTGAAGTTACTTTTTGATTCGAACGACAGACCCGGCTTGTAAGATTTCCAGGGTACATCTCCGAGCAGAGTAGAATATGTCAAAATCCCAAATGTCCATACAATGCTTTTCATTGGATAACATTTACCTTTCAAGCATTCCGGTGCTAGATATGCATTGTTCCTTCGTTACTACATTCAACCCATTCTTGAGAAGTTTGCACACAAATCCCATATCACAAAGTTCAATTTCCATGGTATGTGAGGATCAACCAAAATGTTTTCTTCCTTAAGATCCATTTGAATCAATCCGACTCTGCTCTGCATATTGTACAGAATATCAAGAATGTTCGAAGGATGTCTTTGCATTTGTTCTCCTCTGGTTCGTGCTTTACAAGAAAGTCAAACAGATCTGTAGGTTTCCTTTCAAAAACCATGTAGTATACCCAGAGTCTCTGGAAGTGGGTTCACATGTGTAATGGAAATCGAGCATTTTGTTTATCCCCCGAAGACGTTGTAATCTAATGTTATTAACGATTTCTCTCGGAACATGACTCAGTGTTTTGTCCCATTTTGCAATCTTTACCACCAGTTCACGGTCATTAATCCTTGTTGTGTCGAGTATATATCCCCATTGCCACCAGATATTATTTTGGACCTAGTGGATATCTATTAAGAAAATACGACATGATTACATCAAAATACTATAATTTGATTCGGTGATGAACAATATATAATTGTTAGCAATTTTATTTTTTTCATTAGAATTATTTATTGGCGACAATTTACTTGTAGTGTGTTGTAAATGCTTAGTCTCAAAACACATTTAGCAATCTCTCAGTTTTGATTTACAAATGACAGAGCAGTACACTAACAATGTGCTTAAAATTATGATTTATTTGACAACTTTTCAAATTTTTCAAAATTTTTGACTTTGGATTTCACCATAACGCATTCGTTTTTTAGCTATATACTTACCAAAGCGCATTTGCGTTTAAGCGATGTAGTTTTTTCACGCTGATACCCCCCTTATGGAAACATTTTTTTTTACATTGAATTTAGAACGATTTAGTTGAATCTCAAATTAAGCACACAAAGTGACGATGTACAAATATTTTGGGGTGACGAGATTTTGGCTCGCTCGCCCGACCAAACTAAAAGACTTATAGATATACTTTAAGTCTTTCAGTTGGGCTGGGCGAGGTAACCAAAAAGCTCGTCACCCTAAATTATTTGTACATCGTCACCTGGTTTGCTTAAATTTGTGAGTCGATTTGTTATAAAAAGAGTAAAATGTATGATAAGATGCTTAGCATCTTCAAATAATTTGACATTCATCTTTTGGTTTGACAAATAATAAGAGTGAAATGTATGATAAACGGCTTAACATCTGTAAATAATTTGACATTCATTTTGGTTTGGCAAATAATAGAGTGAAATGTATGATAAACGGCTTAACATCTGTAAATAATTTGACATTCATCTTTTGGTTTGACAAATAATAGAGTGAAATGTATGTCAAATGCTAAATGTCAATAAACAATTATAATGAGCTAATAATTTGTTCATGAAACTTGATAAAATGTAAGCGCTATAAATTTATGTTTGTATATGACGGTGGAATGGATATATTTTATGTACACGATATCACATCAGCTAACGTAAAAAATAAGGAGATCGCTAGCTATATTTCCAAGAACAAGATTGATACCAGTGATATTTCAAGCGATGTTGTTTCACATATCATTGAAAACCCCGACAAGTCTACAGAAGTTATATTCATACAATGTTACAAGTACTCGGGCGAGGGTAAAGTTTTGCAAGATCAAAAGTATCTAGTCAGTGTGATCGGTGAAAAATACACTCATTATGTGGAAGATAAAAACGGGAAATTCGTTTACTCAATACCGTCAGCAAATGAATACGATTTCAAGCAATGTGGCTTTAAACAGAGGCGTTTTACACAAGAAGCGTATTTTTCTGAACGCGAGAGCAGTAAACGAGTCGACGAACTGTATACACGTGGTGAAACCGTGTATGGAAATTCTCATAAATTTGTAAATGAGTTTTGTTACAACTTATACGAGGAATATTTGGAGCAGCTGGACTTCAAAGGAAGACTGTTTGACATGGCATCTCTTCGGTCGAAAAGCAATTGCTATGAAATGCCACTTTTTATGAATTCTACTTTTATTGAGAGTGAATTTGTTTTTTTCGGTCGTGCAGAAGAGATAACGATTATCGATGATTCGTCAGTAAGTGACTTTTTCTACGCACACAAAACACTGTCATTTGATATTGAAACGGTTTTGATTGACGAACATTCAAAAAAGATCATGGATAAAATCATTCAAATAAGTGTGATATTCCAAGAAGGAGAATCGATCAAAAGATGTATAGGAATAACGATCGGTAATGTGATCCAGGATTCGAACTATTATAATTTTGATGAAATTCTTAGGTTTTTCTCAAATGTGGAGATGCCGGTGTCTGAGGTGTATTGCGTCAGCTCAGAAAATGAACTGATCTTAAAGTTCATTGAAATTATACAAGAAGTAAACCCCGATTACTTGTGCGGGTATAATATCGTAGGCTATGATTTACCGATCCTCTTTCAAGCTTCAGATAGGCACAAGATTGATTTATTTGACGAGCTTTCCAGTTTCATACATTGGACATACGATAAGAAATCGGTAAAAGATGTTCTTAGCGATATTCAGAAAAATACGACAGCACAATGCTCTTCTGCGATGGAAAACAATCAACTTTTCCAATTGAGTTTGAACCTTTTTCCTGGCATGTTTTAAACGATTTATTTCGATGTCACAAAGGTGAAAAACTTGATGAGTTGGCAAAGAGTGAATTGGGTATGGGAAAGGAAGATGTCTGTCATTCCGAAATAGCCAGTTATTTCTACGATAGCGTAAACAGTCGAAGTAAATTGTTAAGATACAATTTTAAAGATTCGTTATTATGTGGGGCGTTACTCAACACCAGTGACAACTTTTCTTCCTACAAGTTTTTCATTGCTGCTTCATATAATACCAAGATTCCACAGTCCGAATTTTTCGATATGAAGAAAACGCCACTTTTGACTCCAATGTTCTACTACGCTTATAAACGACACGGTATGTTACAGGACATGAAAATCAAGCCAAAATGGAAAAACGATCAGATTGTGATAAGAGAGCTTCTCATGTACTTCATATTTGAAGACAAAAGTGTACGACATCCAAAGACATATGAGATCATAGATAAATTTGATTCGGGAGAAATCAAAACCAAAACAGCAAACACGCAATTTGATTTCCACCAAAAGCTGGATTCTTGCCAAAGGTTAGATCTCTTTGAAGCGATCGACGTCTTGAAGCGACAATTTGAGGTGGTGAAACAAAAGAACAAAAAGCATGGCAAAACTTGTTATACTCTGACCCACTTGTTGCTTTACATTCGATATTTGAATGAACCGGTGGAATACTCTTATGATATCAGCTCTATCATTCAAGATTACTACAAAGTGAAAAAACTTGGAAGGTATGCACCGGTAGATGTTTCTAAGAGGGTCCCGAAAAGAAAGAATATCATGCAAAAGGAAAATGAGCTCACATTTTGTCTCGAGCATTTCATTTCCTATCTGGTTGGAAGAAATATTTCCTCGACACATACAATACATCAGTTGGCATTAGATTTTGTGAAAAAAGAACTGAAAAATACTAGATTAAAGGATGAAATAGCTCCCTTTGGAGTATATCTCAATGGGGGAATGAGTGATACATTGCAAAGAGAATTGAGATCTCTACTAACTAACTTGCGAGATGGAGTGGAGACGAGACGGTTTCGAGACAGATCAGCCCCAGAAACATTTTGTGAGGAATGTTTGGGTATTATCAGCAAAAACTTTTTGTTAAAATTTGATGATATCAAAAGCCAATATGACGGAGCATTTGTCTACCTGCCAAACCCTGGAGTGGAATTAGAAAAGCCTGTGGCATGTTTGGACTTTTCTTCTATGTACCCTTCGATTGGCATCTGTTATAATGTAGGTCAAGAAACGATGCTTTCGAAAGCAACCATTTTAAAAAACGGATTGCAGCCTGGTGACGACTATGAAACAGTAAACATATTTTCACGAGACGATTACAAAGCCGTAGACATTAAAAGTATTTCTAATGGGGAAGCTTCAAGAAATTTTGTCAATTTCATGACGCCTAAACATGCAAAATCTATACTCTGTCAGGTTTGGAAAGATCTTCTCACAAAACGGATGTACTATAAGAGTAAAATTGGGACATTCGCCAAAGAGGAGGACAACAAACGAGTGAAAGAAATCAGCGACACATACAAAATTATTGCTAATTCACTTTACGGTCTTTTTCCAAACATGGGACATTGGAAAATTAGTGCCGCTGTCACTTCTGTAGGCCGCCAACATATTCAGAGTGTGGCTGCAGACATAAACAAAACTCACAGAAGCACAACTGTCTACGGAGATACTGATTCTGTCATGTTTCATTTTAATTATTCATCCCAAGAGCTTTGTAACATGTACCAAAGTGGCGAATTGCATTCTCTTGGTTGGATCAAGGAGGGAGACAATGAAGAAATAAACAAATATTCTGCAGATCATTACAAGCAGGGATGCATAATTACAGCTGCTATTTCAAAGCACATAGCGCATAAATTGAACCAGAGTTTTGTGGAAGAACCTGATAAAGCAATTTACAAACCACCTAGTAAGCTTGAGCACGAAAAGGTGATGTTGCCATTTGCTATATACCAGCAAAAGCATTACTTTGCTAGAATAATGGATACAACTGTAGAGAAAGAGTCATTCATAACGAAGGGTCTCGAGTACAAAAAACGGACGGTCTTGCAAGCAACTTACGAAGTCGAGAGTATGATGTTCAAAGATCTCTTACATCGAAATCCATGTACATGGAACACTTACAAACTCTGTCACGAAATAATATCGGATCTTATTACAGGAAAGATTGACTTAAACAAAATATCTTCTCGCAAGAAGATAACAGTTACCGGTTACAAACTCGAGAGTGATAAGAAAGACGCGGGTGTTCAGTTATTCAAGCGTATGAAGGCCAGAGGAGAAATTGTAGAGACGGGAGGTTTGGAAAAGATCAGTTTACGAGTCGTAAAAGTAGAAAACCATGAGGATAAATCGAGGGTCAAGTACGAAACAATAGAGTTTCTTCAGAAAAAGCAACGTCTCGGGGAAGACCTTCAACTGAACAAAAAAGAAATTTCAAAACAGATCCTAAACGAAGTCATCAAAATCATGAAAGTCCTTCATCCGACGCAAACATTTGCCGAATTTCAAAATTTGAGGCATTTAAAAATTTCAGCTCAGCTACCGAGTTCAGAAATGTTTTCTAATTTCAAACGACCAGAGGAAGACAAAAAGAAGCATTTACCAATTATACAAAATAGAAAGGTTACAATGAATGATACACTCCTCAATCACTTTGACGTTGCTGCTAAGTTGAAGGGTAGGAAAGAAAAGGAGACTCTTTGAAAGGCCAGTCGAAACAAAAAAAGTTAAAACAGACCGTGCTGCAGTTCTCTAGCTTGTAAATTCTAATATTTGTTGACAACGTGATTGTATTTATGAACAATAAAAATGATTATAGCACTGTTTGTGATTTCGGTTTTCATTCAACTTTCATTTGGTGGGAATTGCATCTGTTCGTTATATTGTAGTGAAGAAAATACAGTCGGTTTTGAATACAATGGACGTTGCTACTACATGCGTCATAAAATAGACCTAGCTGACTATAGATCTTCACCAGTTACTGAATTTCGCAATGAAACTGTATTACACTTATTCCAAATAGCTGCTGGGGAGTTCCGAGATAAATTTAATGTTAGTGTTGTATCGGTTCACTTTAAGAAGATGCAAAGACTAGGGGTACTGGGAAAACACTTTTATTTACCTTCTTATGACTTAAACCTTGTTCGATCTGCTGCAATAGATCTGCAGTCTAAAATCATATTTGATGAATATCCATATGTTGGCGTATTGACTTCGTATTCAAAATTCTACCACACTAATCGGTTCTTTAGATTAACATAATTCAATAACGAATCTGAAATAAGAAGTAATTAATTTCATATTTTTCATCAGTTAACAGGTATGAACAGATCACTGGAGTTTAAACAAAATGCCGTAAATATCTTGGCCGAAAGTAAACGTACTGTTGGATCAGTTGCGAGGGAACTGGGCATTCCACGAACAACTCTCTCATCTTGGGCGAGTAAAGCAAATGCACTACCGAAGCATGAACTTGTTTCGGGTCTGGAAAAGTATATATTTGAAAGAATTCAATGTGAAATGAGCAATAGTCAACAAATGACAAAATCAAAAATAAAAGAGATCGCACTGCTTACTGCTAATAAGCTAAACATTAAAACGTTTTCTGCATCAAGATCCTGGATTCAAAGATTTCGACAAAAGTATGCAGATCTTCTTGAAAATAAACACAAGGATCATACCTGTGTTCTGTGTAAAACAAACGATCATTTAATGGTGAAAGGGCACAAATGTGGACACTATTTTTGTTGCGAATCATGTCTCATGACATATCTTCAACATGTTGATAGTACAGAAAATAAACTGTTTCGCTGTCTGGTGTGTAACAGGCGAGATGTCGATATTCTAGGTGCTTTACCAAGTTTTGTTATAACAAAATCATAAATGTTTCAGTTTCTCATTATTTATTGACAAAAGTTTGTATAACTATGCATGTTGATCGTACTTTTTCATAAAAATATGTCATCCTTCAGTAATGCGCAATCAAACCGATGCGATATGGGCTATGTTTATCGTTACACGCAAGTGAAACATATATTTGTCAGCAATAAATGTTTTGAATATCAAATAATACGATGCATGCTAGGAATTCCGAATAACCTTCTGAGGAAATTGGAAATGAAACACGGCGATGATCGCAACAGCATAGGGTCCGATGTTTTTGACATCTGGTATCCAGTCGCCATCCGATTTTGTAGTAACCAGATGCTAGGTCAACTGCTTGCCTTCGCTTGCTGGGTTTCGTTTCACAGAGATATTTTTCAACAGTTTAGAGATGAATTGCATTTAAATTTACATTCAATCATTCACGATGAAGATCTCTTATGGGCAGTATCAGAGGATATCAGAAAACATTTGAAGAAAAGATTTGGGAAAAAACAATATAAAGCATAATGGACAGTATTGTTCAAATCAAACATGACGTACTATTGCAATTGCTGTCTTCAAACACATCAGATATCGGACTTGTCACAATACAATTTTTCAGAAGATGAACAAGCCATGGTAGCAAAAAGTATTGCAAATAAAACCGAAGTATGTTTTTTTTGCAAAAGACATATTGCGACAGAACATAAAAAAATGTGCAATGTCATTTCAAAATTTGTGAACAATATAACAAAAACATTAAACAGTTATTCTCTGTATGGCGATTCTCTCCGACATTCAATCAGACACGACATTACTTCACTCCAAAATGAAATGAAAATAAAATATGACACTTAAACAGTATTTTTGTTTTGTCGATACTATTAATGATTTGATGTCATGTATACACCATCGTCATCCTTCTCAGAAAAATCAGCAAATTGACATTTGACTAAGCCCAATATATCTTTGCGACAAATAGGGCATTGACTGTTGGCGTGAGCACACTGTGGACAAGTTACAATATGCCCACAAGGAAGGAAGATCACATCGGCAAGACATTCAAGACAAATTTTGCAATTTTGCTTATCCTTCAGATTTTGATTTTCTTCTTGCAATGCTTCTAGATCAGTTTCTAGCCCATTTGATGGACTATCTAGGGATTGTTCAGTTACACAGCAAGAACTAGAACCAGCAGTATAGTTTATCGCCATACTTGGATCGTCTTCCATCTCCATCAGAATTGACATAAGATCGCTCGCTTGAAACTGCGAATTCGGACCTTCTCTTTCACTGTATATTCTAGCAGCTATGCGTATCCAATCCATGTGGTAACCAAACTCGGCCGCTGCTTCCATGGCTGTTTCTTGGCGTGAAATTGATGATTCCTGTTCATCGGATTGGTTTACCTTTTCCTTTTGTTTTGATATGGATGGATGTTCACCCAGCCTTGCTTTTTCAACGTAATCTTTTCCCTTACAAATAACGATATGCGGACACGTTGGAAACCATCTCGCATGTTCATACATCGGATCATCACCGATCTCCCAATGTTTTAGACCACCGCCGCAATAGTAACAACGGACAGCATCGCCCACACCTGAGTATACTAGGCCAGCAGATACTAACTCGTTCACGTCAATGTGACTATCATCTGGCCACGGTGTTGATGATTCTGTGAAGGATTCCAATCGTTTTGTTGGTATTGCATAGTTTGGAAATTTTGGCTTCGTGGTGAAGATGCCCAGTGATGTAGGTGTTACCTTACTTGCCATATTTGCTTACTTATTTCGTAAAGTGTTCATTGACATCAGATATAGTTTAAAATGGTTTCATTATATTTGTGATCACGTGATTTTATATTTTGCGTATAAAAGGGACTGAAACAGAACTCCAGTCATCATTTGCGTCTCAAACTCGAGCCAATATGTCGTCTCTGTTTACTCGTATAAGTAAAGGTCATTTTCTGGGAAAGGGTGGAAATGGAAAGGTGTTTGAAGCACATAGCAAGAACGGTGACAAGCAGCTTGTCGTAAAACAAGGTCGGTGGTGGAGTCAACATTGCGAAACCCCGCCAGAGATAGCTAACACTTGCCTTATGCAACAGATGGGCGTACGAGGTATCAACCACATGGTCGATTGTGAGATTTACCATGACAAGACCAAAAATGGAGCGAGCAATTACAGCGTGGTATTTGAAAGAATGCCAATGGACCTATTTACCTATGTGGAAAAGTTTGATATCCCTGAGCCTGTGGTGAAAGACATTATGTGGCAAATCATTGTGATTCTTTGTGAAATGGACAGCAAGTGCCAATTGATGCACATGGACATGAAACCAGAGAATGTGTTGATCGATCCAGACACCATAGAAGTTCGCCTATGTGATTTAGAGTTTTGCGTGCCAACTGATGACGAGTGCATATCTTTGAAATCATATGAAGTTTCCACACCTGCCTATCGTGCTCCTGAGAGACAGTTCAAGGTATGCTTCCCTCGTAAGTCTACAGTCTGGTCACTGGGTATAATGGCCTATGAGATGTTACACGATGATGTTCCGTGGGAATCGTACGTCATTGAAAAAGGAGCTGCGCTTAAGTTTGGGACCAATGTTTCGGAACAGTATATCAACTTTGTTTTGGCATGCCTAGAGCCCATCCCCAGTGAAAGACCTGAAGTCTCAGCTCTACTACAACATCAATGGTTGTGTGACTGACGCATCACGATAGATGTATTTTGTGATAGTACCTTTCTGGTTTCAAACATATTAAACATAGCGTTGAAACTACAACTTCTTTTTATCTTTATTGTTCATGATAATTGTTCAGCAATTGTTCTCGAAAAAGCAAGCTTTCTTTTACAGCTAACTTTATCGCGGAAATTCGACAGAGCAATCTTTTTCAGCTAACTTTAACGTAGAAAATCGACTGAGCTTTAATTGTTAGCTAACTTTATCGTGGAAATGCGCAAAAGCTTTAATTTTTAGCTAACTTTATCGTGGAAATGCGCAAAAGCTTTAATTTCTAGCTAACTTTATCGTGGAAATGCGCAAAAGCTTAATACAACCCGATATCGGCGATGAGTGCGTTTAGTCCCACGAGGGTGAAAATGAAAATGACGAATGTGAAAATTGAGAATGAAAATTGAGAATGAAAATTGAGAATGAAAATTGAGAATGAGAATGAAAATTGAAAATTGAAAATCATCAGAGAAAATGAAAATTGAAAATGAAAATTGAAAATCATCAGAGAAAAAAATGAGCGTCTTGGTATCAGATACAAAAACAAAGTAATTTATTTCAAGTTTTTATTTTTTATTTTGTGAAACAAGATAATTGTCACAATCAATCGAAAACTTTCTTCAACCACGTCAGGGTTAGCCGGCCAAGATTGCAAGATTTTCAAATCGGTGGAAGAAACATGACAAACAATAGTTTCTCATTCGCACTTTTGGTGGCGTTTCATCAGCCTTACAATCATTACAGTACCACACATATCGAAAACAGTTTTGGCAGTAGCCAGCTGGAGGGAAAATGTTCAAAAGATCATGTCGTTGACAAGGTTCTAACGTAAAGACTCCAGCACAACACAATTGGCATTCCCAACAGAATCTTTTGAAATAATCATTGTACTGTAGTCCAGCAAACCCAACGATGTCAGTATATCGTTTTGCCATAGTTAGTGAAAAGTACAGTCACTACTGTATGTTTAAATAGTTTGAAGTACTCTAAAAAGAGTATACATTATTTCTCGAACTTGCATTCAACAACTTTGCAAACCAATGTTAGAAATTTGAGCTAACTAGCGTATTGCGGCTGTCTACAGCATAACTGTGTAAATCAGAACTGGTAGTGTTTGAGTGATTAACACAGTTCACCTTTCTATGTAAATG
Organism: Mya arenaria; assembly: GCF_026914265.1. NCBI lineage: Eukaryota > Metazoa > Mollusca > Bivalvia > Myida > Myidae > Mya > Mya arenaria. The sequence goes on from NC_069124.1 coordinate 89,323,193, forward strand.
AAATAAACAGAAAGCAAAAATACAAATAATTGTTTATGATTTATTCATAAGATATTTTCCAACAATAGCCGATCCACAAATGTGACATTCGCTGCTGGTAATGGAGCATGACTGACAAGATAAATGTCCACATGGGATAAACACAATACACGTTTTGTTTGTAACACAACTTGTACAAATGTTTTTTTCGTCGATTTGTCGTTGCAACTCTGCTTCCCTGCTGAGAAGATTGCGCAAAAGGGATGTTAGTGGGTTTGTTTTACGCAAGATCTTGGATACCGATCGGATTTTGGATAAAATGTCAATTTCTTTCTCCCTGCCACAACGTTCTGATATTTTGTTCAACTCAATTTTGTAGTTTTTGAAGTCACGTTTAATTTCTCTGGCTAGTGGTAAAACTCTATTTGTTTTGTCTTGCTCGCTCATCTTGCTAGGAGGTTTTTCTGAAGAAGCTATCTTATGAAGTGATTTTACACTTTTACGAATTAATGGCAAAAGTTTTCTTAAGACGCCAGATACGTGTTTGCTGTTATTTACTACGATAGTTTTCATGTACAACACCTGAGTTTCACTGTGTTCCATACGATCTGCCAAATTGCTTATTAAGCTTAAAGTTGTGTTTGACATGTTTGATATCAACTGAATGAATGGATTAAATAATTGATGAATGAAACTCGAGTAATAAGAGCTTGAAATTATAATGCAATGAAAACACTGATTCGTTTTGTTTTCAACAATGATCATCATAATCTCATTTCATTGGATAAACACTTGTGCATTATAAAAGTTTAATCGTATGATATAAAAGCTCATATTCTATATTATGGGTATTCCTTAGCTGCAATACGTAGAGAGATGGCTAACGAATATAGATATAGCACATCTATTCCCCAGTATGAGAACAAGACAAACACACTACTTCAGAAATATCTCAAGTACTGTTCGAAAAATGTACCAACTCATGTTCGTACAAGTTTGACAAAGGAACTCGAATACCTTGGACAATGTTCGAAAGTACAGACAATCAACAATATGAATATGGTCGTTATGGCACATAGAAGGCAGAAAATAACATTAGAAAGAGAAATCAAATTTCTAAAACAAGAAGGCCAGCATTCTTCTAAAGCGATTCGAAAAACACAGCATCTGCTTAGAGAGCACAAGCGACACATACGGAAACTAAAGGGAATTCTTCAACGAGTCACAAATGAAGTAGTCAAAAGCGATTTGAGCATCCCAGTTTGCAGAAGGGATTTGAACACCCCAGTTTGCAAGGAGGATTCGAACATCCCAGTTTGTAGAAGGGATTTGAGTTACCATTCCGATACTGATGATACTGGTGATAATGATGAGACACTGTCTGTGGCAATGAATTGGGGTGACGAACTTTTTGACCAGCCACCGAACGAAGAAACCCCCAGCGTATAACTTTTGAAAAATGTTCTGTTTCAATGAAACGCAAATTATGTAACGATTTCAAAATAAAACCTTTCATACCACTTATTTTTGCTTCTCGTTCTTTGATTATTATTTTGTCATACAAATTGTTGAATAACACATCGATAAATGGAAAATACCCGAAGACTAAAATCACAGCCTTTGATTTGAAAATAAAATAAAATCTGAACATGAAGTTATGTATCAGCAACTAAACAAATTTTCCAATATACTTAAGTTACAGTTATCATACGTTCCCAAATTGTTTATTTTGAAAACAATAACGTTTTACGAGATATTTTTCATCTACTAAAAACCAGTATCTCATTCTTCTTAAAGGGAGGTAATAGCATTAATAACACCGTGAAGAAACAAAATTGAAAACAAGTACAGAGGAATATATTTTACAATTTATTCATAAATTTGATATTTTCCGATAACAACAGTTCGGCAAAAATAGCATTTACTAGTTTTGATAGAACATGCATGACAAGTCAAATGACCACAAGGCGTAAACACAATACACTTTTTGTCCGTAACACAAATTTGACAAATGTTTTTTTCATCGTTTTGTAGTTGCAACTCTTGTCGCGTTTCTTCTTTCATGCTGAGGTGATGCCAGAGAAGGTCTCCTAGTGTGGTGGTCTTTCGAAATATCTTGGATACTAATCGCATGTCAGCCAAAATGTTAACTTCTTTCTCCCTACCACAGCGCTGTGAAATGTTGTTCAAGTCTGTTTTTAAATTTTTCAAGTCATTTTTTAGCTTTTGAACCTGTGACAATAGGTCTCCGGTCTTCTGTTTCGGTTTACACATCTTGTTTGGAGGTTTAATGGAAATCGCTGTATTTTGCAATATTTTCACACATTTGTGAAGTAGTGAAAGAAATTTTCTTAGCACGTCCAAAGTGCGCTTGCTACTTCGCGTACTAATGAATATCTTTATTTGCTGCAAGTCAGATTCACAGTGTTTTACACGATCTGCCAAATTGCTAATTAAGCTTAACGTTGTATCTGACATGTTTGACTTCAACTCAAGAATGAATAAATGACTGAGAAGTGAAGATTATAAGAGCTTGAAATTATAATGCAAAGGAAAACATGAGTTTTTCTTATGTTTGAAGATTTTGAAAAATATGAGATGAAATTTAAAAATTGCTTTCACGTGAAAGTGAAGTGAGCTTTGCAGTTTGAAGCATTTCAAAAGACGAAAGTCTTCATGATGCTTAAATTTTGTTTCACTCAATCGTTGCATAACTATTGAAATTTCTGATATACAACTAATGCTTCTAATTTCAGTTTATGTTTTATTCAAAATGTAAGCAGATAACAAAGTACAAACATGCATAGTATTCATAACATTGCAAACATATCAATATACATAATTATACACAATTGTTTTCATGAAATCAAACACAAGCAAATGTTTACAATTGTTATAATGTCAAACATTCAATGTGAAAAGTATTTTTGTTATGCAATGTGGTCACTCCCTGTTTTTCATCCAGACTTGTGACTGGCATTGGTCAGGTTACCCACGGCATCAGCGAGGTCGGAAAATGGTAACTCTGAGCCAGAAACCTATTTTCCTAGTGTCATACACTACGCAAAATCAGCACCCATTAGAGGCCTTCCAGGCGACCTTCTACAATTTGTTACACCTATAATGTAGAGTGCTGGACTACTCGGGTGTAACAAACGGGGTATTGCTGACTCGTTGTAGGCACAACGCCGAACTTATGGTCTCAGATACATGAATGGCTATACTGAAGCAAGAATCGAGTGCTACAGCCGCATAGATCGATCAGTGAACGATTGGAAATATGCGATCAACTTCAAGTACCCAAAACCACAAGCTAGGCTCGAAAACTCGTAGACTTATTTCTCTTTTGATCTAAGAGAAGGCTACAGAGTTCACTTTCAAACACACCTCTTAAGCACATAGAGGCATATTTGCTCGCTTTACTTGCAGGCAGGAAATGCTAACTTTAATCTCAGAAAGCATTTCCTTTTATGTATCGCAACTTCTGAGCAAAGAAGCGATTGAAGTTTGAATTTTGAATTTTGAAAAAAACTGAGGCAACGCTAAAGGCAGTTACTCGACAGGGCACACTTAGGAATAAGCATCCGATTGCTTGTGTTTTCCTCTCTCTTTGTAAAGACTGTGTGGAGTGTCGGACCACAGCGATACATCGAGGTTGCCACTCCCTATTTTTCATTGCCTGTAGCGCGACATGATGACCATGAGCGGTTCCTAGTATTGGTACTGTACATCACCTTACACCAATACTAAGCTGGTCTAACGACACCTCCATACTCATGGTAGCCTCTCAAATTTTACTTTTGCCAAAATGTTTTTGCGAAGTTGACAAAATCATTGCATTGCATCCAAGACCGTAGCATATTGAGCAATGAGAAACAAATCTCGTCGAAGCTATACTTCTATGCTCATGCTACCAGACGCAAATAACAAATCACTTGCCAAAATCGCTTTTTGTATATGATCTAATGGCTATCACAGAGAATGATCGTATTCGTCAGGCGATGTCAAAGTGATCGACAACATGAGCTGGCCAGACTCAAGAGCGAAAAACTATGAGGTATCGCGACATACGGTTCTCATGTTCAAACCAGAAGGTCAAAAAACCTCTCAGATATTTTCTCTGTATCTCTGATGCACCAAGTTCATAGTGCGAGGAGAAATCTGAGAAGTTCAAACCCACTTTGGGCTCCCAGCAGACTAACAGCACTTCTGAGCTAAGAGCTTGCTACTGGAATGACGAATATTGAAAAATGTGGAGCTTATATACCCGATGGCCAAAATTAATGCGCATCGCATTATAATTGTGCATAAATGGTTAGGACTATTTTTTTTACCGTTTTTATTTATACGCTCATATGAAATAGTTCCAGAATTATCACTTGATTCCGCATTATTATTGTACAAATGGCTCGAGATTTTGAAATCTGTGAATGAAGTAGTTTTTCTATGAAGATTATGTGAAATCAGTTTCAGCAAAATATCATTTTTTTCAAGTTTCATGGACTTGGTGGAATTTGTGCATATAGCTTATGATTGTGAGATCTGTGAGATTTGCTGCAAATGTCGATTTGTTGAATTTGATCATTATGAAGATTTTATTTTTTTCATGAAATCTTGTGTGAACGCCAGTTTCAGTAAAATATCAATTTTTCATGTTTCAAGGACTTGGTGGAATTTGTGCATATAGCTTATGATTGTGAGATCTGTGAGATTTGCTGCAAATGTCGATTTGTTGAATTTGATCATTATGAAGATTTTATTTTTTTCATGAAATCTTGTGTGAACGCCAGTTTCAGTAAAATATCAATTTTTCATGTTTCATGGACTTGGTGGAATTTGTGCATATAGCTTATGATTGTGAGATCTGTGAGATTTGCTGCAAATGTCGATTTGTTGAATTTGATCATTATGAAGATTTTATTTTTTTCATGAAATCTTGTGTGAACGCCAGTTTCAGTAAAATATCAATTTTTCATGTTTCATGGACTTGGTGTTTTTTGTGCATATAGCTTATGATTGTGAGATCTGTGAGATTTGCTGCAAATGTCGATTTGTTGAATTTGATCATTATGAAGATTTTATTTTTTTCATGAAATCTTGTGTGAACGCCAGTTTCAGTAAAATATCATTTTTTTCAAGTTTCATGGACTTGGTGGAATTTGTGCATATAGCTTATGATTGTGAGATCTGTGAGATTTGCTGCAAATGTCGATTTGTTGAATTTGATCATTATGAAGATTTGATTTTTTTCATGAAATCTTGTGTGAACGCCAGTTTCAGTAAAATATCAATTTTTCATGTTTCATGGACTTGGTGTTTTTTGTGCATATAGCTTATGATTGTGAGATCTGTAATTTTTTGAGAGATTTGCATGAGCCTTTAATTTTTCAACATTATGAAGATTTGATTTTTTTCATGAAATCTTGTGTGAACGCCAGTTTCAGTAAAATATCAATTTTTCATGTTTCATCGACTTAGCTGCATTTTTTGTGCATATGGCTTATGATTGTGAGATTTGTAATTTTTTGAGAGATTTGCATGAGCCTATAATTTTTTCAACATTATGAAGATTTGATTTTTTTCATGAAAATCTTGTGTGAACGCCAGTTTCACTAAGATACCAATTTTTCATGTTTCATGGACTTGATGCTGCATTTTTGTGCATATGGCTTATGATTGTGAAATTTGTAATTTTTGAGAGATTTGCATGAGCCTATAATTTTTTGAGAGATTTGCATGAGCCTATAATTTTTTGAATAAATGAAGCCTATAATTTTTTTTTGAAATCTTGAGATCCCGCGTTAATTTCTACATTTTCAACAATATGAAGATTTTATTTTTTTTCTCATGAAAACTGGTGTGAACGCTAGTTTCAGAGCACAAATGTTGAAGGTATGGCTTATGATTGTGAGATTTGTAATTTTTTGAGAGATTTGCATGAGCCTATAATTTTCTCAACAATATGAAGATTTGATTTTTTTCATGAAATCTTGTGTGAACGCAAGTCTCAGAAAGATATCAATTTTTCATGTTTCATCGACTTAGCTGCATGTTTTGTGCATATGGCTTATGATTGTGAGATTTGTAATTTTTTGAGAGAATTGCATGAGCCTATAATTTTTTCAACAATATGAAGATTTGATTTTTTTCATGAAATCTTGTGTGAACGCAAGTCTCAGAAAGATATCAATTTTTCATGTTTCATGGACTTGATGCTGCATTTTTGTGCATATGGCTTATGATTGTGAGATCTGTAATTTTTTGAGAGATATGCATGTGCCTATAATTTTCTTGAATAAATGAAGCCTATATTTTTTTGAATAAATGAAGCCTATAATTTGTTTTTGAAATCTTGAGATCTCTCGCTAATTTCTAGATTTTCAACAATATGAAGATTTGATTTTTTTCATGAGACATTGTGTGAACGCCAGTCTCAGAAAGATATCAATTTTTCATGTTTCATGGACTTAGCTGCATGTTTTGTGCATATGGCTTATGATTGTGAAATCTGTGAGATTTGCATGTGCCTATATTTTTTTGAAAGATTTGCATGAGCCTATAATTTTTGGGTAAATGAAGCCTATAATTTTTTTTTGAAATCTTGAGATCACGCGTTAATTTCTAGATTTTCAACAATATGAAGATTTTAATTTTTTTCTCATGAAAACTGGTGGGAACGCTAGTTTCAGAGCACAAATGTTGAAGGTTTTGAAATCTGAGTGTTTGAGTGAGTTTTATGAAGCCTATAATTTTTGAAGAATGTAGCCTATAGTTCGATTTTTGAAATCTTGAGATCCAACGTTAATTTCTAGATTTTCAAAATATTCGAATGTTCAGACCATAGAATTGTCATTCAGAGTTCTTATGATGTATGATTGTTGATATCATGAAGATTTTAACTTTTTCGTGAAATCTTGTGTGAACGCCAGTGTCAGTAAATTATCAATTTTTCAGGTTTCATGGACGTGGGTCCACATTATTGAAATTTGTTATTTTTTTGAAGGAGTTGCATGAGCCTATAATTTTGAATAAATGGAGCCTATAATTTTTTTATGAAATCTTGAGATACCTCGTTAATTTCTAGATTATGAACATTATGAAGATTTGATTTTTTTTTCATGAAGTATTGTGTGAAATAAAGCCTATAGTTCGTTTTTTGAAATCTTGAGATCTCTCGTCAACTTCTAGATTTTCACAATTTTTCACAATTTTCGATGCATATTTTTTTGTTGAGAGCATGAAATTACAATTCAGAGTTGCATTATTTTTGTACATATGGCTTATGATCGTGAGATCTCAATTGTTTGAAAATAAAAAAGAAGCTTTTTCATACAATCTCATGTTTGATTTTTTAAATTTCAACACAGCAGAATTTGTGAATTTGCTGTTCATGTTTTGCATTATTTTTGTACATCTGAGTATTTTTTTGAAAAAATGAAAAATGCTGCTGACAAAATGTTGAAATGTTGAATGTTTGTGTGATATGTGTATTTCGAGCCATTTTTTGAAGTATAACGCCAGTGGCTGTTATCTTCAAGCATTAAAAGGGAAACCTAATTTTCATCGTAACCCTATTTATGTGGTCCTAACCTAGTTTTATTTGTTCACAAATTTGAAAATAAAGGCAACGCCAAAGGCAGTTACTCGACAAGGCACACTTAGGAAGAAGCATCCGATTGCCTATATTTCCCCTCTCATTGTAAAGACTGTGTGGAGTGTCGGACCACGGCGATACAAAGAGGTTGCCACTCCCTATTTTTCATTGCCTGTAGCGTGACATGGTGAACATGAGCGGTTCCTAGTATTGGCACTGTACACCACCTTACACCAATACTAAGCTGGTCTAACGACACCTCCATACTCATGCTAGCCTTTAAATTACTTTTGCCAAATCATTTTGCTGAACGAAAACATTGCCACATATCAATGTTCGGTCGTTCAAGAGGAATGTTTGTGATGAATGAAGTTTTGCACTTCGAAACCAAACTAAGAATGCAATGAGCCTAGTACATTTCACTTGTATTTCACAACGCATCTACATTCTAACATTTTTTTTAAAAATTGCTTGATCTTGCAATTTTGATTTCAATTTTCATTCAAGCTGAACTTTATATATAGATATTGACAAAACAACAGGTTCGCATCTTAAACCGCCGCATAAAGGACAGTGAGAAACGAATCTCGTCGACCCATGCTGGCACGAGCAAACAAATCATTTTGTCAACAGCATTTCACAACGCATCTACATTCTAACATTTTTTTTTTAAAAAAGTGCTTGATCTTGCAATATTGATTTCAATTTTCATTCAAGCTGAACTTTATAGACATTGACAAAACAACAGGCTTGCATCCTAAACCGCCGCATAAAGGACAGTGAGAAACGAATCTCGTCGACCCATGCTGGCACGAGCAAACAAATCATTTTGTCAACAGCATTTCACAAAAATGACACATTTTAAAATGCAGTGCAAATTTTGCTCTTGTACACACTATCAAAATGTTTACCATTTTACCAAGTTATGTTCCAACCAATATCGTAATCAATATGACAAGACCAAAGCTTAATAAATTTATGAATTACAAGCAGCATTACTGCTAAAATTTTGTTCAATCACAAATGTTCCTCGGTTTCAGCCGTGACCAAGTCTGGCTGTTTCTCATAAAAAAATATAGTGAAAAAACCGTTTGACTGTGGTTTCAATGAAAAAAAATCGACAGACCAAAATGTAACCAATTTTATGAAAAAAATGTGTTATCTTTCGTGAACAATACTTTGGATGGCCAAAAAAAATAACAACAGTACTCACAATAGCAAACAAGACCCGCGTTACTGGGGTAAGCAAGACAGCACAAACATTAAAAGCAAACAGATAAATCAGTATTTCTCCATTTGATTTTTATTTTTTGAAATGATTTACTGTATGATAAATTTTCAATGTTCATGTAAAACACGAAATACAAGTGTTGGAGAATTACTGATAAACAAAAAGCAACGGTACAAAGCACATATAATACAAACAATATTTTAAAACGAACAAGTGTGGATAGGTATCTTTTTTTCAAATAAACAATGACATTTCAAATAGATCGACGAATTATGTCTGCTGTCTTCTGTCGGATCCCCTGTGTATGGCATCTCATCTGAAAAAATGAAATGAAACGTGTAAAAGACGAAACGTTCTTACATACAATAGCACATTAATGTTTACTCTGGTAAATTTTGGTTTCATTTATAACATTGGATTTTTACAAAAATGATAAATGCTTAATTTCAAAACATATTAACCATTCTCTCAGTTTTGATTTACAAATGACAGAGCAGTACACTAACAACGTGCTTAAAATTATGATTTTTTTGACAACTTTTCATTTTTTTCAAAATTTTTGACTTTGGATTTTCACCATAGCGCATTCGTTTTTTAGCTATATACTTACCAAAGCGCATTTGCGTTTAAGCGATGTAGTTTTTTCACGCTGAGTACCCCCCTTATGAAACTTTTTTTTACATTGAATTTAGAACGATTTATTTGAATCTCAAAATTAAGCACACAAAGTGACGATGTACAAATATTTTGGGATGACGAGATTTTGGCTCGCTCGCCCGACCAAACTAAAAGACATATAGATATACTTTATGTCTTTCAGTTGGGCTGGGCGAGGTAACCAAAAAGCTCGTCACCCTAAATTATTTGTACATCGTCACCTGGTTTGCTTAAATTTGTGAGTCGATTTGTCATAAAAAGAGTAAAATGTATGATAAGATGCTTAGCATCTTCAAATAATTTGACATTCATCTTTTGGTTTGACAAATAATAAAGTGAAATGTATGATAAACTGCTTAGCATCTGTAAATAATTTGACGTTCATCTTTTGGTTTGACAAATAATAGAGTGAAATGTTTGATAAATGCTCAGTGTCATGAATCGATTTGACACTTAGCATTTGGTTTGACAACTGAAAGAATTATTTATTTGCGATTGTGTACTAGAAGAATTTGCATTGTATGACTATTTCTAAATGTCATGAACAAATAATGTCATATGGTTTGACAAAAAAGTAGATTGAAATACCATTCATTTGTGATGTTTTACACTTGTGAAATGCAGATCGAATGCATTATTTTTGTGCATATTTAATATGTAACGCATACTTAATATCATTACAAAACTTGAAAACTACAGCAATTTATGATCTGTACAATGGAGAGACTTAATCGCAAAATTAAGAGAATTGCCATTCTTGAGGCTAGACTTGCTGTACTCAAAACAGAGTTACAGTCAGAACTGGAGCAGCTGAACAACTCCAATGACATGACAATGAACTATGGTTCAAAAACATTATCACCTGTACAAACTGAGGTTGAAGACTGGGGTGACTGCGTAAGGACTTCAGAAATCATCAGCGAGGAGGACTGGGAATCTGAAGCAAACAGGCAGCCCTTCACTCTTGGTGGGACATTCTGCAAAACGAGAAAATCTACAAACTGGGAAAACAGATGCCCTGTTTGTTTCTCAAAAAACTGTGGACATAAAGTGAACAGATGTTTGTTCAGAGAAGCCGCAACTCAGTGATTTAATATTCTACATTATTGTTGTATGTACCATATAATACTGGATGAACAAGTTCAAAAACTGTTTATCATATACTACTGGATAAACAAGTTAAAAAATAAATAAGCACTTTGTATTTTACCTCGTGTTGTTTTACTTCAATGTCCCGAAACCATTTAAACGAACAACCTCCACTGAGGTCAGACCAGCCATACAGAGCTGAAAAAACAAAACATTTCTGTTGAAAAATGAAAACATCAATGAGTAAAATAAGAACAATACTTGTTCAATTTGTTTGCCACCAAAAACATGAATCTTAAATGATCTTGTTTTCCCTGCCAGATGATATACAATAAAACTTAACAATATAAGCTTTAACTCACTAATTTTCATTTACTAAATATGAACACTGGCTAATTAACTTCTATTAAGTCTTTGACCACCAAAGAATATTTGCAGTGAGTTGTAAATGCTTAGTCTCAAAACATATTAACCATTCTCTCAGTTTTGATTTACAAATGACAGAGCAGTACACTAACAACGTGCTTAAAATTATGATTTTTTTGACAACTTTTCATTTTTTTCAAAATTTTTGACTTTGGATTTTCACCATAGCGCATTCGTTTTTTAGCTATATACTTACCAAAGCGCATTTGCGTTTAAGCGATGTAGTTTTTTCACGCTGAGTACCCCCCTTATGAAACTTTTTTTTACATTGAATTTAGAACGATTTATTTGAATCTCAAAATTAAGCACACAAAGTGACGATGTACAAATATTTTGGGATGACGAGATTTTGGCTCGCTCGCCCGACCAAACTAAAAGACTTATAGATATACTTTAAGTCTTTCAGTTGGGCTGGGCGAGGTAACCAAAAAGCTCGTCACCCTAAATTATTTGTACATCGTCACCTGGTTTGCTTAAATTTGTGAGTCGATTTGTCATAAAAAGAGTAAAATGTATGATAAGATGCTTAGCATCTTCAAATAATTTGACATTCATCTTTTGGTTTGACAAATAATAAAGTGAAATGTATGATAAACTGCTAAGCATGTGTAAATAATTTGACATTCATCTTTCGGTTTGACAAATAATATAGTGAAATGTATGACACATGCTAAATATCATGAATCGATTTGACACTTAGCATTTGGTTTGACAACTGAATGAGTGAAATGTATGACAAATGCTAAATGTCACGAATCTGACACATAGCTGTAATTTTGCTGCCATAATGTGAAATAAGTTAAAAGAGCAAAATCAAATCATGTTGGTTCAGTGTTTCAGTATTTAAAGTACCAAGATGAGTTAACTTTACTGTTCATTGTAAATTTGAGATTTGTTTCTGATGAAATTTGGTGAAATTACTTACTTGTTATTGACAAAGCAGAACACACTGCATATTGGGTGAGCTTCAGGTTATATAGGCTAGGTTTCTCCTCACAACTCTGAAACAAAACATTTTATCAACAAAACTGCACATATTGCTTGTTAGTTTTTTACATTTTTCATTCCATTAAAAGCATGGCTAAGTGCACATTTCATCCACATCAACAATGTTGAAATAATCCTGAAAACAAAATACTTCCTACATACAAACAGAAACAGAAAAACTGTTCACATGCAGAAGGTATTATGTTCCCAACATTTCTTATCATTCACAACAGGAACAAAATTATGCATTTATGGCATTGGTAGATATCAAACACAAACTGAAAATTTATCTAATAGCAGTTCAATGTAATAAATCAAACACAGTGTCTGTTATTAGATAAATTATCAGTCTATAAAAATTATTCCAAGCATATTTCCAAACAGACTAAGCACTGAGATTATGATATGACAGTTCAATTCATGGAATTAATTTTCAGTGATTTTACTTACTTGTAAATGTACTTTCTTGGGTACTGCCTTCAACCATTTTGATCACCAGCTTTCTGACACACAGGACGACTGCATCTGAACTGCCGTCTCTGGTTTAAAAAAATAATTTTCAACATATTTTTCAAACAAAGAAATAGAAGAAGATATTTATCAATCTTGCATGAGTTGCCATTTCTTATTTCTGTCAGTTTGGTCCCTAAACAAAGTTGAAATCATTCAAAATATGACATAAACAAGACAAGAGATATGAATTAACGCTGCTTACTATGTTTTTCAACATATCTAGCCGAGAATTAAAGTTTCTAAAATCGGCTTCGAGAATGTTCGAAACATTCTAAAACGAGCTGGGAGCAATTTCTTTTGACATAAGTTTTTACGTAATTCAATAGATACATCGACAAAACTTGCTGGTAATATGATACATCATATATTTAGACACAATTTCTCATAAAACTTTTAAGCGTGCATATCATACTTACCGCAGGAAAGCTGGAAATACGACCTTCACAATTTATTTTTCAAGATGGCCGACCAGCGCACAGCGAGAACTCTGCAATATGACGTCATACATATCACGTCATATCATTCCATGAATTGCATTATTTATTTATTTTTTAAACTTTTACGAAAATAAAGAAAATACACTCATTAAAAATAATTTAAAATTATCTTAATCATGTATTATGTATCGTTTTATGAAATTAAACAATAGGGAAAAAAAAGTTTGTTCATTTTCAGAAAAACGAAATCGAAAGTAGAAATATTTTCTGAAATTGGAAATGTTTAAAACCTCGTAAAATCATTTATATCTCTTGTATATGCATAAACCCGGCTTGATTCAATCGCGAACACATTATAGAAACTATAACTACCAAGGTCGTACCTTCAAACACAGAAAATATCCCAAATTTTACACACAAAGAGTATTGTTTACATGGTTCAACCGTATCCAAGTGAATACGACAGACAACACTTTCCCTTATAATAATCAGCTCAGTATAGCTTGTACCGAAAATCGTAACATTATTCTGTGATTGTTTTACTTTATTTCATGTTTTATTTTGCTTAAGTATCGTACTTTGTAGCATTTTACGATACATTCTGTGTATCTTTGAGGAGTTATGCATAGCGATTTGCACATATATATATGACTATATGACCATTACAACTATGAGCAAGCATAGTTGTTCTTGAAGCTTAAGTGATTCCAACTAGATTACTATAGATAAACACAATAAAACACGAACAGTTCATACATTTTATTTTGTTACTAATCATTGTCTGTTCATCACTCAATTTATTGTTAACAACGTTTTGGCACAAACTGTCTCCCACGCCTGGCGAAGAACTGGCGAAGTGCTTCGTGATTCTCATTTCTCTCTAAGTCTCTGCTACTGAGCTTTTCAACAACTTTGTAAGTTTTGTCAACACTCGACGAGTCTTCTTGCACCAAACACACCAAACAGGGGTACAGTTCAGGGCACTGATGGCTTGGGGCTCTCTGTTCTGCTTTCTGTTCAGCCTCTCCGTTTTTGAAACAAATCAAACACGGATATAGTTTCGGACACGTGTGGATTTCAATTGCCATATTGATGTTTGCATTCAATTGCACACTGTCCATGTTTTTCTGTTTTGCATCAGACCTTCTGAGCAACTTCTTCAAACACGTTTTGATGATTTTCTTGATTCCCATAATTTGTATATATACTAGATCAGTAGGTTTTGACAAGTATGACATGAGAAGAAAAGATAAGTTTATATATGAACTATATTCGTTCCACTCATTGCATTATTTTAAGCCATGGACCATGCAATCTACAATGCTAGGTACAGTGCTTGCTACTATGTTACTATGCTTCTATTTTTCAATCGATATAAAACAAACAATCAAATTGCATTTCAACGCATTTATTCAAAGTTAAAACATCAAAACAATTGTTTGAACCTTTTCATTCGGAAAGCACTTAATGAAGTATCATCATGTTTGTGAAAACTAATGTCAATTCTTGTTTTCGCTCACAAAAATACTTGGTTCAATTTCGTCAATTTTTACTTCCTCGTCTACGGTCTCAATGTCTTCAAAATTATCACTATCATAACAGTAACCGTCACAAACGCAGCAATTTCTCATATAACAAACTGCCCCGTCTGGGTTGTCATCTTGCATGGATTCGATTTCGCTCGATTTTTGTTCTTCAGCATCTCGCAAATAATCTTCTGCCATCTCCATCATTTTTTCATATTCATTGATATCATTCATGGGTTGCTGAGAACAAGATTCGCTTTTTTGCTCGTTTTCACTGGTGTTCTCACAAGGCGTTGTTTGCTGTGTCGATGCTTGACTGGACATAATTGTTTGAGAATGTGTATGACAAGTAACAAATTTTCAGCCCTTATAATAAGAATAAAATAATTCACTAGTAAATCGCATTCCATGATATAAATCGAAAATAAAACTGACATTGAACTCGCTCACAATAGAAATATGACGGACATAAGCAACCTTAATTTACAAATTACCGGCTTCGTAGCGAGACTATGTATGGGTGATAACAAGCACGAGTCTACGTTCAAAGAAATCGTCTCGATACTTGACAATATCGAAAAAACATTTCTGCAAAACAAACTGGAAACGACCGAGTATCGCAAGAAATGTGGCGCACTACAGCAAAAGGTGTTTAGGTTGATCAGAGAGAACGATCGGTATAAGCAAACTCATGTGCACAACTCGAATACGGACGATAGTCAACTATTGCAGGACGAAGTTACACGCTTGACATTGAATCTGTCACAGCTGACTGCGGAAAACAATCAGCTTAAGCAAAATAACACGGCATTGGAAGACGAAGTTTTGCGCTTGAAATCTCAAACAGACAACCTGCAATCCTTAGACGAAGCTGCCTGTATGGAACTATTCAACGAAAACACTCAAGATTTTTCATGAATTACTTTACTTCTGCCACTTACAAGTGAATATTACGAAGTTCAATAAAAAGCAATTTCAAAGCATTCGTTTTTATGTTTATTTTATGTTATCCTAAGTCTTAGAAACGCAAATCTCAGTACGTTTTGCTTAAACTGTTCTCTTGCGCTTTGCTTGATTCTGGCCAGATAATCTTTTCCTTCTGAGTTACCCAATCTTTTGTAGTAACGTTTAATGTTTCTTCTATTCATTTTTCGTGCCGGGTGGTTTATCCAACAAGCAGGACAAAAGCCGTTGTATTTATCAAAACAGCTTGGACACGCGGAATGTTCGAATGCACATTGTTTCATAACGAGCAAGCGATAGTCAATGTTACTGTAGCCACCGCACCAATGGCAAGCTCTGAAACGTTTTCCGAGTCTCTTATCATACGAAATACATTTTGAGTTTTTTTTACCGTTGTTGTGAGCCATACTTTATTTAAAAGGTTCAAAAATATTTCACTAATATAGTGTCAAGTCAATTTCATTCAGTTTATGTAATTCAAATGTTTTGACAACAGTAACATGGCAAGTCTTAACCGTTGGTGACACAATAAACTATTGTCTATATTTGCTGCGTTTACCACATTTACGAAAACACAAGACAAAGAATATTTCATTTTTTCATGTTTATTTTACAATTGAATCGTTATCTACAAAAACTTGAAACATCATAACACACTAAATGTCTCCAAAGTCCTGATACTCAGAGTCCCCAGGTTCATTGTTCATAAGTACGGTTTTATCGTTTCCCACATATAGCCTATGTGCTTCAACAGAAAATCGTCTAGAATTTCAGGTTCAGCATAATCGTTTGAACTGTGTCTCAGTGCTATCCACGCTTCATCCGTCTCACAATACTTGATCTCTCTGTATTTTTCAACGCACCTCCTGATCTGGTCTGCCTCATATTTTGACTCCTGAATAGTGTATATTTGTTCAAGTATTTTCGCAACTTTATCATGATCCAAAGGGGAAGCCGGCGAAGAATTTTCAAGATCATCGCTAAAATTCCCATTCTCGATATCGTCATCATCTGAAAGGACAAGATCCATACAGTCATTGTCCTTGTCAAACATACCAACTCTCATCGATTCGGTTTGCTGGGGGGAGGTATTGCTGTATTCTATTTTCTGTCTTTTTACAATGTTATCCATCTCACCATTTTCCACTTTTCTTTTCATTCCCGCATTGGAACTGGAATCGTTTAAATCCATCTGCGGTTTGAACATTTCATAATAATTCATGAACATTTCCTTATCCAACATATCAACACTCATCGATTCGGTTTGTTGCGGTAAGGTATTGCTGTTGTCTGATTTCTGTGTTTTTACGGTGTTAGCCAGCTCATCCCTCTCACAGTTCATGGCATTGGAATCATTCAAATCCATCTTCTGTCTGTACAATTTACAGTCGTCGCACTGGCAGTCCTCAACTTCGTAAAACTTACAGTCATAATAATTCAATCTGAAAAACTTACAGTCGTCACACTGGCAGTTGTTTGTCATGATCTCTTTGCAGTTTGGTTTTGCCATGATCTCTTTGCAGTTTGGCTTTGCAGTCTTTTGCAATGTTTTGCAGTCTTTTGCTTTTATACCAATTAGAGCTTTGCATTACAAAAAGGCGAACATCAACACGTCACTTTTGAACTTTTCCCTTGTGCTTTTCTTAATGGTGGCGAGGTAATCATGCCTCATCTCTCTCAATAACCAGTCGTTAGTTTCTATTTTACCCAATTTCTTGTAGTATCGTTTCCTTTCCTTAATGTGTGCTAACGCAACTGGATGGTTCAACCAACAAGCAGGACAAGAGCCATTGTATTTATCGAAACAGCTTGGACACGCGGAATGTTCGAACACACAGTTTTTCATAACGAGTAGGAGATAGTCAATGTTACTGTATCCACCACACCACTCACAACATCGAAAACGTTTTCCGAATCTCTTATCATACGAATATTTTGACGTGTTTAACATGTTTGATATGTTTGACATGTTTGGATCTGTATCGGCTGTATCGGCTGTCATAATGTATGTTTGTGTGTTTGTATGTGTGCATGAGTTCTTTGTAGCCACCACAAATAATGGAATACAGAAAACGGGGGTGAAAATAAGGGGGGGGGGATTTTCAACAAGGGGGGGGGGGGCCTTTTCTATCAGCCTATTTCCCCAAGTCCATTCCATTTCCATTTTCATTTTTCAAACATCAAAACAAAACTTCCCAGTTTGCTATAAAGTATGGACATAATATAATGATATTTGCACATAATATAATAAAGTATGGACATAATATAATGATATTTGCACATAATATAATAAAGTATGCACATAACATAATAAAATGTCTACATGCTATAAAGATGTATCCGCATTATATAATAAAAACTGTCATACTATAAGTACAGAACCACAACATATAAAGATAAACTGACATAACATAACTATGTTTGTACACCATGTAAAGCACGTGGTACATAATGTAATAAGAAACAAACACAATAATAAAGTTTTTGGACTACGAAAGACAGTGCCGGCGTTCCATAAACACAGTTGGACTTAGTTTATGTACACAGTTGGACTTAGTTTATGTACACAGTTGGACTTAGGTTATGTACACAGTTGGACTTAGTTTATGTACACAGTTGGACTTAGGTTATGTACACAGTTGGACTTAGTTTATGTACACAGTTGGACTTAGGTTATGTACACAGTTGGACTTAGTTTATGTACACAGTTGGACTTAGTTTATGTACACAGTTGGACTTAGTTTATGTACACAGTTGGACTTAGGTTATGTACACAGTTGGACTTAGTTTATGTACACAGTTGGACTTAGTTTATGTACACAGTTGGACTTAGTTTATGTACACAGTTGGACTTAGTTTATGTACACAGTTGGACTTAGTTTATGTACACAGTTGGACTTAGGTTATGTACACAGTTGGACTTAGGTTATGTACACAGTTGGACTTAGTTTATGTACACAGTTGGACTTAGTTTATGTACACAGTTGGACTTAGTTTATGTACACAGTTGGACTTAGGTTATGTACACAGTTGGACTTAGTTTATGTACACAGTTGGACTTAGTTTATGTACACAGTTGGACTTAGTTTATGTACACAGTTGGACTTAGGTTATGTACACAGTTGGACTTAGTTTATGTACACAGTTGGACTTAGGTTATGTACACAGTTGGACTTAGTTTATGTACACAGTTGGACTTAGTTTATGTACACAGTTGGACTTAGTTTATGTACACAGTTGGACTTAGTTTATGTACACAGTTGGACTTAGGTTATGTACACAGTTGGACTTAGTTTATGTACACAGTTGGACTTAGTTTATGTACACAGTTGGACTTAGTTTATGTACACAGTTGGACTTAGTTTATGTACACAGTTGGACTTAGGTTATGTACACAGTTGGACTAAGTTTATGTACACAGTTGGACTTAGTTTATGTACACAGTTGGACTTAGGTTATGTACACAGTTGGACTTAGGTTATGTACACAGTTGGACTTAGTTTATGTACACAGTTGGACTTAGGTTATGTACACAGTTGGACTTAGTTTATGTACACAGTTGGACTTAGGTTAGGTACACAGTTGGACTTAGTTTATGTACACAGTTGGACTTAGTTTATGTACACAGTTGGACTTAGTTTATGTACACAGTTGGACTTAGTTTATGTACACAGTTGGACTTAGGTTATGTACACAGTTGGACTTAGTTTATGTACACAGTTGGACTTAGGTTATGTACACAGTTGGACTTAGGTTATGTACACAGTTGGACTTAGTTTATGTACACAGTTGGACTTAGTTTATGTACACAGTTGGACTTAGTTTATGTACACAGTTGGACTTAGGTTATGTACACAGTTGGACTAAGTTTATGTACACAGTTGGACTTAGTTTATGTACACAGTTGGACTTAGTTTATGTACACAGTTGGACTTAGGTTATGTACACAGTTGGACTTAGGTTATGTACACAGTTGGACTTAGGTTATGTACACAGTTGGACTTAGTTTATGTACACAGTTGGACTTAGGTTATGTACACAGTTGGACTTAGTTTATGTACACAGTTGGACTTAGTTTATGTACACAGTTGGACTTAGGTTATGTACACAGTTGGACTTAGTTTATGTACACAGTTGGACTTAGTTTATGTACACAGTTGGACTTAGTTTATGTACACAGTTGGACTTAGTTTATGTACACAGTTGGACTTAGGTTATGTACACAGTTGGACTAAGTTTATGTACACAGTTGGACTTAGTTTATGTACACAGTTGGACTTAGGTTATGTACACAGTTGGACTTAGTTTATGTACACAGTTGGACTTAGTTTATGTACACAGTTGGACTTAGTTTATGTACACAGTTGGACTTAGGTTATGTACACAGTTGGACTTAGTTTATGTACACAGTTGGACTTAGGTTATGTACACAGTTGGACTAAGTTTATAAGTTTTATTATAGCTAATAACAAAAAAAGACAATGAAATGTCGAAAACCTAAGGAAAACAGTCCACAAATAATATTTGTACACTTTAAATATCATTGTAAACAGGAAATATTAAAATTGAGCCACTCCTGACCACTAAGCATTTGGTCGTCATGCATCGTCGATGTTGCTTATAACTGAGCGTTAATTATTAAATATAAACAATACAAATAATTTCAATTTAAAAAGAACTGTTCAGCATGTGTCCATTCTTCCTGGGTTCGAGCTTAAAACTAGTTTTTATATGTGTTTGATTTTGTAGACACAATGTCTTGGTGATTTCTTTAATTACATATTGTCAAAAAAGGATACTTTCTCATAAATCGAGCTTTTATAGTATTTCCACCAACTGAAAAGGTTTTGCAGCATTGTGAGAAATTGCCATAAATGTGTTACTGTAAACTGTATTCGGGCTTTTGACCTTTCGGCTTGCATTCGATACATCAAATCTTAATTGAGGGGAATCAGTAAAGTGTACGTTCTCCAAGGAAAGCTTGCTCTCATTATTCTCAGTGATGTGTGTCTCAAACTTGTTCCTGTTTGCTTGTTTAACCAAATAATTCTTCTCAGACACGAAAAGCATTCATCAATCACTTTTTAATTGGATTACTAATAACTTCTCAATGACACCTTATACGCGTTTCCAAATGAATCGACTCTCACAGCTCAAAGGAATGCCGACACTGTTAATGATGTGTTTCCGGTACCAAGCCCGCTGTCTCCAAAGCTCTTATAGTATTTGGAATGATAGGCCATACGTTCTTGAGATGAATCTATATTTGAACTTCAACTCATAGCTGCGCGACGCACAACCCCAACACTGCTACAGTTAAATCAATGTGCGCGTCTTCCAATGGTAGAGGTATGCGAACTGCGTCTTCCGGGAAAGTTGACTAACATAATCTCGTTTAAATGTTATGCATAATGCAAGGTAGACAACTTTTCTTCCAATGATATCGCAAATTACAATCAAATACTCTTCAATAACCTTTATTGACAATTGTTTTCACAAGCGGGTGGTCTTTATAGTGACTAGGCGGACCGAGTTAAATTTGACCTGTCGCCGAGTACCTTTGCATTCGGAGCTCCTCGGCCATTTTTTTCAAAAACAACCTCGGATGTATGCCGGTACATCAGTTGAAGTAGTTCGTAAATTTTTGAATAATATCATTAATTAAATGTAGTGTTTAAGAGTTGTATATATTGATATCAGTTTAAATTGATTGCCAGTGAAGTGTTTTATTGCAAACATAATAAAGATTCCCAAGAGTTAAGTCATAAAGTTTAACTGCTCAATAAGATTACTACGCGATCTATTTGCAGCGGACTTAAACGTTCCACTTTTTGAGTATGTAAACCGTCCAAATACATCCTAGGTTGTTTTCGATAAAATGGCCGAGGAGTTCCGAATGAGTACCTTTGCTACGGGAAAACATTAGTAGATGTGTTTGTGCATATTTCCGAATTGGTACCTCGCGGAAACAATGAAACTGCTTCATTAATTATTCATAACTATGAGACTTTCCTAGTCAAATCGCCCATGGTACACAACGAAGCACAGCGCAGTAGTATATCGGGGGTATCTGACGATGGTTAATGGGTGTGTGGGGGGATGTGTGTGCTTTTTGACCAAACCAAAGATAGATGTTGTCAGTTTCCGTCACTCTGATTCAGTGTGTGTATACCACGTGACAAATTGCGTTATAAATGCTACGTCGGAAGGCAACATTGTGCATCGAATGAAGACTTTAAACAAAAATATCTTCACTTTTTCTTCACAATTTTAAATCAAACGTTGCGCAGTCTACGCCGCTTATGGTGCCCCGCCTTCGGGCTTTTACCAGAGATTGGTTGAGAGTTTAGTTTCTTTACACACTTCGACAAACCTTTTCACAGTTCGGCCGTATGACGGAGCACTGTCAAAACCTTATTTTGAAATAGGTTTGTCGAAGTGTTTGATGAATCTAATCACCTTATCAAACTCCGGTAATAAAACGAAGGCGGTGCTCTTAAAGCGGCATAGACTGCCCTTTGTTTCATTTAAAATGGTGTAGTAAAAGAAAAGTTATCTTTGTTTTAAGTTTTCATTTTAAGCAAAATATTGCCTTCCGACGTAGCATATATGACGTAATTTATCACGTGGTATACACACATTGTGATTGGTAGATGCTAATCAGTGAGTGAATTTTATGAAAAATGTCTTGATGCGAGCTATAAAGGACCCTAGCTTAAATAGGTATACCGCTTCTGAACTTATACATTGTCGTCCCGACCCGCGACTTTCTCAAGTATGATTTTAATTGTAACTGTAATATTTAGTTTAATATGTAAATCATAATACAATAGTGCAACCACTACGGTTTGAATCGGGACGTTTGATTTTTAATTGAATCTGGTATCTCGTTACTGTAGCTGAATCGATACAAGCCGGACTAGTATGAGGAAATACATTTTCAGTACATTTAGCAGGTACAATACGATCAAAGGCGCTTCTTGACGCAGTTACTACTCAATAATTCAAATCAAGGCAATATGAAATTTTATTAACCCAGAATCATATAATATATAGCTAGATCGCTTGATCGACTTTTTTGAAAAAATTGTTGAAAATCGCTTGAAATTGATATTTCGTGCACAAAAACATTTAATTTATCATTGTTTATAAGAAAAAGCATATATTCCTACTTTGAAATAAGATACTATATTAGGCCGCTAGGCCGCTAGGCCGCTAACTTCACGCCGCTAGGCCGCTAGGCCGCTAGGCCGCTAACTTCACGCCGCTAGGCCGCTAGGCCGCTGACTTCACGCCGCTAGGCCGCTAGGCCGCTAACTTCACGTACATCAATATTTATAATTTGTTTACTCTTGTCCTTCATTTTTCAAAACAATAAACATATGAGGCTTAAATCTAAAATACTGAGATGAAATTTTAAAATCAAATTTTCTGAATGCGAAAAAATGAGTACATCCAACAAACTTCTGAAACAGTTTCTAAATGATAAAAGTCTTTAAGATAATAAGAGTTGTGACTACCATAAAATTACTTATATTGCATTTCATTTATTTTTTATTCAACTTATATTTCATTCATTTTTATTTAACTTATACACAATGTAATTTAATTAATTCTAGAGACACTCTTAACATTACACATTACTAACCGGGCTACCCGGGAATGTATTGTTTTGGGACAAACATCGTAAATTTAGTATGAGATCTTTTGATGTGACATTTATCTGACCCTGAGGCCCGGTATGTTTTGAGCATACGGGATAGGACAAGTTTTAATTGCTATGCTTAGCATGCACATGTGCTAAAAAGCAGAACCATGTCCCTAATTCACACGGCATGGTTGTTAAAACGTTTCGTGTGAATTGCGTATTTTCTAGAAATTCAAAAAAACTCAGTCAACTCATAGTATGATGTTTGAAAATTACTAATAAAGTAAAAGAAGGAACTTATTACAAGCAAAAAGACAGTATTGTCTGGTATCTGGCGATCGTTAATGACGTGGTTTTTCAGACATATTGAAATATAATAACCCCTATTATTTATCAATACATAATGACACTGTCATCATTTTTCCAAATACAGGCTTTAATTTCCCCTCCTTTATAATGTAAATTCAGACAATTTTCAGAATGCGAACACAAAAAAGCAATATCATAATTTGCAAAGTTATCTTTGTAACGCCTTGCCATGTAGCAGTGAAATTCCATGGAATGATTTCATAGCAGATGTTGCTAACCGTGTTCGATTCGCGTGGTAACACCTCGTGCTATGTTAGCCTTGATAACAAGAATATCGTTATGGATTGAATGCCCATAGATATTTTTTGGACTGAACGGACGTAAATATTCTGAAGTAATTGCACGAGTTCAAAAGAAACAACACAATTCTTACAATAAAACAAACACGAACTTGGTAAAAATGGTATCTTCCATCAAAGAACAAAGAAACTACAGGGTCAAGTCCACCGGCCTAAAGGTTAACTATGAACTATTAAATAAGGCATACGATCGAAGCCAAGCAGAATCCCGACAATAACCACATAGCGGCACAAGATAACATTCACACACAACACTTATATTAAAATATGTCGCCCGCGTGTGTCTAGTTGTCCGTTTTATTTTCAGTTTTGCGCCACTAAGCAAACTGTATTTGTTGACTACCGTCTCAACCTGATAGAGGAGCACGAGGGCTACCGTCTCAACCTGATAGAGGAACACGAGGGCTACCGTCTCAACCAGATATTGGAGCACGAGGACTGCCGTCTCGACCTGATACAGGACAACGAGGACTGCCATCTCGACCTGATACAGGAGCACGAGGGCTACCATCTCAACCTGATATAGGAGCACGAGGACTGCCGTCTCGACCTGATACAGGAGCACGAGGACTGCCGTCTCAACCTGATAGAGGAGAACGAGGGCTACCATCTCAACCTGATATAGGAGCACGATGGCTACCGTCTCAGCCTCATAGAGGAGCACGAGGGCTACCGTCCAAACCTGATATAGGAGCACGAGGGCTACCGTCCCAACCTGATAGAGGAGCACGAGGGCTACCGTCTCAACCTGATAGAGGAGCACGAGGGCTACCGTCTCAACCTGATAGAGGAGCACGAGGCTACCGTCCCAACCTGACAGAAGAGCACGAGGGCTACCGTCCAAACCTGAGAGAGGAGCACGAGGGCTACCGTCACCACCTGATATAGGAGCACGATGGCTGCCGTCTCAACCTGATAGAGGAGCACCAGGGCTACCATCTCAACCTGATATAGGAGCAAGATGGCTACCGTCTCAACCTGGTAGAGGAGCACGAGGGCTACCGTCCCAACCTGATAGAGGAGCACGATGGCTACCGTCTCAACAAGGTAAAGGAGCACGAGGGCTACCGTCCCAACCTGGTAGAGGAGCACCAGAGCTACCATCTCAACCTGATATAGGAGCAAGATGGCTACCGTCTCAACAAGGTAAAGGAGCACGAGGGCTACCGTCCCAACCTGGTAGAGGAGCAACAGAGCTACCATCTCAACCTGATTTAGGAGCAAGATGGCTACCGTCTCAACAAGATAAAGGAGCACGAGGGCTAGCGTCTCAACCTGATATAGGAGCACGAGGACTACCGTCTCAACCTGATATAGGAGCACGAGGGCTACCGTCCCAACCTGTTAGAGGAGCACGAGGGCTACCGTCTCAACAAGGTAAAGGAGCACGAGGGCTACCTTCCCAACCTGATAGAGGAGCACGAGGGCTACCGTCACCACCTGATATAGGAGCAAGATGGCTACCGTCTCAACCTGATAAAGGAGCACGAGGGCTACCGTCTCAACCTGATATAGGAGCAAGATGGCTACCGTCCCAACCTGATAGAGGAGCACGAGGGCTACCGTCCCAACCCGATAAAGGAGCACGAGGGCTACCGTCTCAACCTGATATAGGAGCAAGATGGCTACCGTCTCAACAAGGTAAAGGAGCACGAGGGCTACCGTCCCAACCTGGTATAGGAGCAAGATGGCTACCATCTCAACCTGATAGAGGAGCACCAGAGCTACCATCTCAACCTGATAGAGGAGCACGAGGGCTACCGTCTCAACCTGATATAGAAGCAAGATGGCTACCGTCTCAACAAGGTAAACGAGCACGAGGGCTACCGTCTCAACCTGTTATAGGAGCAAGATGTCTACCATCTCAACCTGATAGAGGAGCAAGATGGCTACCGTCTCAACAAAGTAAAGGAGCACGAGGGTTACCGTCCCAACCTGGTAGAGGAGCACGAGGGCTACCGTCTCAACCTGGTAGAGGAGCACGAGGACTACCGTCTCAACAAGGTAAAGGAGCACGAGGGCTACCGTCTCAACAAGGTAAAGGAGCACGAGGGCTACCGTCCCAACCTGGTAGAGGAGCACCAGGGCTACCGTCCCAAACTGATAGAGGAGCACCAGGGCTACCGTCTCAACATGCTATAGGAGCACGAGGGCTACCGTCTCAACCTGATATTGGAGCACGAGGGCTACCGTCCCAATCTGATAGAGGAGCACGAGGGCTACCATCTCAACCTGATAGAGGAGCACGAGGGCTACCGTCTCAACCTGATATACGAGCACGAGGGCTACCGTCTCAACTGTATAGAGGAACACGAGGGCTACCGTCTCAGCGAGGTAGAGGAGCACGAGGACTACCGTCTCAACCTGATATAGGAGCACTAGGGCTACTGTCTCAACCTTATAGAGGAACACGAGGGCTACCGTCTCAACATGATATAGGAGCACGAGGGCTACCGTCTCAACCTTATAGAGTAACACGAGGGCTACCGTCTCAACGAGGTAGAGGAGCACGAGGGCTACCGTCTCAACCTGATATAGGAGCACGAGGGCTACCGTCTCAACCTAATAGAGGAGCACGAGGACTGCCGTCTCAACCTGATGTAGGAGCATCAGGGCTACCGTCTCAACCTTATAGAGGAGCACGAGGGCTACCGTCTCAACATTATAGAGGAACACGAGGTCTACAGTCTCAACCTGATATAGGAGCACGAGGACTGCCGTCTCAACATTATAGAGGAGCACGAGGGCTACCGTCTCAACGAGGTAGAGGAGCACGAGGGCTACCGTCTCAACGAGGTAGAGGAGCACACGGGCTACCGTCTCAACGAGGTAGAGGAGCACGAGGACTGTCGTCTCAATCTGATGTAGGAGCATCACGGCAACCATCTCAACCTGATGTAGGAGCTCCAGGGCTGCCATCTAAACCTTATATCGGAGCACGAGGGCTGCCGTCTCAACCTAATATAGGAGCACGAGGGTTACCATCTCAACCTAATATAGGAGCACGATGGCTACAGTCTCAACCTAATATAGGAGCACGAGGGCTACCGTCTCAACCTTATATAGGAGCACGAGGGCTACCGTCTCAACCTTATATAGGAGCACGAGGGCTGCCGTCTCAACCTAATATAGGAGCACGAGGGCTACCATCTCAACCTTATATAGGAGCACGAGGGCTACCGTCTCAACCTGGTAGAGGAGCACGATGGCTACCGTCTCAACCTTATATAGGAGCACGAGGGCTACCGTCTTAACCTAATAAAGGAGCACGAGGGCTACCATCTCAACCTGATATAGGAGCACGATGGCTACCGTCTCAATCTTATATAGGAGCACGAGGGCTACCGTCTCAACCTAATAAAGGAGCACGAGGGCTACCATCTCAACCTGATATAGGAGCACGAGGGCTACCATCTCAACCTTATATAGGAGCACGAGGGCTACCGTCTTAACCTAATAAAGGAGCACGAGGGCTACCATCTCAACCTGATATAGGAGCACGATGGCTGCCGTCTCAACCTGGTAGAGGAGCACGAGGGCTACCGTCCCAACCTTATTTAGGAGCACGAGGGCTACCGTCTTAACCTAATAAAGGAGCACGAGGGCTACCATCTCAACCTGATATAAGAGCACGAGGGCTACCGTCCCAACCTGATATAGGAGCACCAGGGCTACCGTCTCAACCTGATATAGGAGCAAGATGGCTACCGTCTCAACCTGATAAAGGAGCACGAGGGCTACCGTCTCAACCTGATATAGGAGCAAGATGGCTACCGT
Organism: Mya arenaria; assembly: GCF_026914265.1. Taxonomy (NCBI): domain Eukaryota; kingdom Metazoa; phylum Mollusca; class Bivalvia; order Myida; family Myidae; genus Mya; species Mya arenaria. Next base: position 89,350,688 of record NC_069124.1, read on the forward strand.
CCCAACCTGATACAGGAGCACGAGAGCTACCGTCCCAACCCGATAAAGGAGCACGAGGGCTACCGTCTCAACCTGATATAGGAGCAAGATGGCTACCGTCTCAACAAGGTAAAGGAGCACGAGGGCTACCGTCCCAACCTGGTATAGGAGCAAGATGGCTACCGTCTCAACAAGGTAAACGAGCACGAGGGCTACCGTCTCAACCTGTTATAGGAGCAAGATGTCTACCATCTCAACCTGATAGAGGAGCAAGATGGCTACCGTCTCAACAAGGTAAAGGAGCACGAGGGTTACCGTTCCAACCTGGTAGAGGAGCACGAGGGCTACCGTCTCAACCTGGTAGAGGAGCACGAGGGCTACCGTCTCAACAAGGTAAAGGAGCACGAGGGCTACCGTCTCAACAAGGTAAAGGAGCACGAGGGCTACCGTCCCAACCTGGTAGAGGAGCACCAGGGCTACCGTCCCAAACTGATAGAGGAGCACCAGGGCTACCGTCTCAACATGCTATAGGAGCACGAGGGCTACCGTCTCAACCTGATATTGGAGCACGAGGGCTACCGTCCCAATCTGATAGAGGAGCACGAGGGCTACCATCTCAACCTGATAGAGGAGCACGAGGGCTACCGTCTCAACCTGATATACGAGCACGAGGGCTACCGTCTCAACTGTATAGAGGAACACGAGGGCTACCGTCTCAGCGAGGTAGAGGAGCACGAGGACTACCGTCTCAACCTGATATAGGAGCACTAGGGCTACCGTCTCAACCTTATAGAGGAACACGAGGGCTACCGTCTCAACATGATATAGGAGCACGAGGGCTACCGTCTCAACCTTATAGGAGGGCTACCGTCTCAACCTGATATAGGAGCACGAGGGCTACCGTCTCAACCTGATATAGGAGCACGAGGGCTACCGTCTCAACCTAATAGAGGAGCACGAGGACTGCCGTCTCAACCTGATGTAGGAGCATCAGGGCTACCGTCTCAACCTTATAGAGGAGCACGAGGGCTACCGTCTCAACATTATAGAGGAACACGAGGTCTACCGTCTCAACCTGATATAGGAGCACGAGGACTGCCGTCTCAACATTATAGAGGAGCACGAGGGCTACCGTCTCAACGAGGTAGAGGAGCACGAGGGCTACCGTCTCAACGAGGTAGAGGAGCACAAGGGCTACCGTCTCAACGAGGTAGAGGAGCACGAGGACTGTCGTCTCAATCTGATGTAGGAGCATCACGGCAACCATCTCAACCTGATGTAGGATCTCCAGGGCTGCCATCTCAACCTTATATAGGAGCACGAGGAATACCGTCTCAACCTGGTAGAGGAGCACGATGGCTACCGTCTCAACCTTATATAGGAGCACGAGGGCTGCCGTCTTAACCTAATAAAGGAGCACGAGGGCTACCATCTCAACCTGATATAGGAGCACGATGGCTACCGTCTCAACCTTATATAGGAGCACGAGGGCTACCGTCTTAACCTAATAAAGGAGCACGAGGGCTACCATCTCAACCTGATATAGGAGCACGAGGGCTACCATCTCAACCTTATATAGAAGAACGAGGGCTACCGTCTTAACCTAATAAAGGAGCACGAGGGCTACCATCTCAACCTGATATAGGAGCACGATGGCTGCCGTCTCAACCTGGTAGAGGAGCACGAGGGCTACCGTCCCAACCTTATTTAGGAGCACGAGGGCTACCGTCTTAACCTAATAAAGGAGCACGAGGGCTACCATCTCAACCTGATATAAGAGCACGAGGGCTACCGTCCCAACCTGATATAGGAGCACCAGGGCTACCGTCTCAACCTGATATAGGAGCACGAGGGCTACCGTCCCAACCTGATAGAGGAGCACCAGAGCTACCGTCCCAACCTGATAGAGGAGCACCAGAGCTACCGTCTCAACCTGATATAGGAGCACGAGGGCTACCGTCTCAACCTGGTAGAGGAGCACGAAGACTACCGTCTCAACCTGGTAGAGGAGCACGAGGGCTACCGTCTCAACCTGGTAGAGGAGCACGAGGACTACCGTCTCAACCTGGTAGAGGAGCACGAGGGCTACCTTCTCAACGTGGTAGAGGAGCACGAGGGCTACCGTCTCAACCTGGTAGAGGAGCACGAGGGCTACCGTCTCAACCTGGTAGAGGAGCACGAGGGCTACCGTCTCAACCTGGTAGAGGAGCATGAGGGCTACCGTCTCAACCTGGTAGAGGAGCACGAGGGCTACCGTCTCAACATGGTAGAGGAGCACGAGGGCTACCGTCCCAACCGAATATAGGAGCATGAGGGCTGCCGTCTCAAGCTTATATAGGAGCACGAGGGCTACCGTCTCAACCTGGTAGAGGAGCACGAGGGCTACCGTCCCAACCTGATGTAGGAGCACGAAGGCTACCGTCCCAACCTGATATAGGAGCACGAGGGCTACCGTCCCAACCTAATATAGGAGCACGAGGGCTACCGTCTCAACCTGGTAGAGGAGCACGAGGGCTACCGTCCCAACCTGATATAGGAGCACGAGGGCTACCGTCCCAACCTGATATAGGAGCACGAGGGCTACCGTCCCAACCTGATATAGGAGCACGAGGGCTACCGTCCCAACCTGATATGGGAGCACGAGGGCTACCATCTCAACCTGATGTAGGAGCACGAGGGCTACCGTCCCAACCTGATATAGGAGCACGAGGGCTACCGCCTTAACCTGATAGAGGAGCACGAGGGCTACCGTCTCAACCTGATAGAGGAGCACGAGGGCTACCGTCCCAAACTGATAGAGGAGCACCAGGGCTACCGTCTCAACATGATATAGGAGCACGAGGGCTACCGTCTCAACCTGATATTGGAGCACGAGGGCTACTGTCCCAACCTGATAGAGGAGCACGAGGGCTACCATCTGAACCTGATAGAGGAGCACGAGGGCTACCGTCTCAACCTGATATAGGAGCACGAGGGCTATCGTCTCAACTGTATAGAGGAACACGAGTGCTACCGTCTCAACGAGGTAGAGGAGCACGAGGACTACCGTCTCAACCTGATATAGGAGCACTAAGGCTACCGTCTCAACCTTATAGAGGAACACGAGGGCTACCGTCTCAACATGATATAGGAGCACGAGGGCTACCGTCTCAACGAGGTAGAGGAGCACGAGGGCTACCGTCTCAACCTGATATAGGAGCACGAGGGCTACCATCTCAACCTAATAGAGGAGCATGAGGGCTACCGTCTCAACCTTATAGAGGAACACGAGGGCTACCGTCTCAACATTATAGAGGAACACGAGGGCTACCGTCTCAACCTTATAGAGGAACACGAGGGCTACCGTCTCAACATTATAGAGGAGCACGAGGGCTACCGTCTCAACATTATAGAGGAACACGAGGTCTACCGTCTCAACCTGATATAGGAGCACGAGGACTGCCGTCTCAACATTATAGAGGAGCACGAGGGCTACCGTCTCAACGAGGTAGAGGAGCACGAGGACTGTCCTCTCAATCTGATGTAGGAGCATCACGGCAACCATCTCAACCTGATGTAGGAGCTCCAGGGCTACCGTCTCAACCTGATATAGGAGCACGATGGCTGCCGTCTCAACCTGGTAGAGGAGCACGAGGGCTACCGTCTCAACCTGATATAGGAGCACGATGGCTACCGTCTCAACCTTATAGATGAGCACGAGTGCTGCCGTCTGAACCTGGTAGAGGAGCACGATGGCTACCGTCTCAACCTGATAAAGGAGCACGATGGCTACCGTCTCAACCTTATAGAGGAGCACCAGTGCTACCGTCTTAACCTTATAGAGGAGCACGATGGCTGCTGTCTCAACCTTATAGAGGAGCACCAGGGCTACCGTCTCAACCTGATGTAGGAGCACGAGGGATACCATCCCAAACTGATGTTGGAGCACGAGGGCTACCATCTCAACCTGATGTAGTAGCACGAGGGCTACCGTCTCAACCTGATATAGGAGCACGAGGGTTACCGTCTCAAACTGATGTAGAAGCACGAGGGTTACCGTCTCAAACTGATGTAGGAGCACGAGGGCTACCATCTCAACCTGATGTAGGAGCACCAGGGCTACCGTCTCAACCTGATATAGGAGCACGATGGCTACCATCTCAACCTGATATAGGAGCACGATGGCAACCGTTTCAGCCTTATAGAGGAGCACGATGGCTACCATCTAAACCTTATAGAGGAGCACCAGGGCTGCCGTCATAACCTTTTAGAGGAGCACGATGGCTGCCGTCTCAACCTGGTAGAGGAGCACGATGGCTATCGTCTCGACCTGATAAAGGAGCACGATGGCTACCGTCTCAACCTTATAGAGGAGCACCAGGGCTACCGTCTTAACCTTATAGAGGAGCACGATGGCTGCCGTCTCAACCTTATAGAGGAGCACCAGGGCTACCGTCTCAACCTGATGTAGGAGCACGAGGGATACCATCCCAACCTCATGTTGGAGCACGAGGGCTACCATCTCAACCTGATGTAGGAGCACGAGGGCTACCGTCTCAACCTGATATAGGAGCACGAGGGTTACCGTCTCAAACTGATGTAGGAGCACGAGGGCTACCATCTCAACCTGATGTAGGAGCACCAGGGCTACCGTCTCAACCTGATAGATGAGCACGATGGCTACCATCTCAACCTGATATAGGAACACGATGGCAACCGTTTCAGCCTTATAGAGGAGCACGATGGCTACCATCTCAACCTTATAGAGGAGCACCAGGGCTGCTGTCTCAACCTTATAGAGGAGCACGATGGCTGCCGTCTCAACCTGGTAGAGGAGCACGATGGCTGCCGTCTTAACATTATAGAGGAGATCGATGGCTACCGTCTCAACTTTATACAGGAGCACGATGGCTGCCGTCTCAACCTTATAGAGGAGCACGATGGCTACCGTCTCAACCTAGTAGAGGAGCACGATGGCTACCGTCTCAACCTTATATAGGAGCACGATGGCTACCGTTTCAACCTGGTAGAGGAGCACGATGGTTGCCGTCTCAACCTTATAGAGGAGCACGAGGGCTACCGTCTCAATCTGGTAGAGGAGCACGATGGCTACCGTCTCAGCCTTATAGAGGAGCACCAGGGCTGCCGTCTCAACCTAATAGAGGAGCACCAGGGCTACCGTCTCAACCTGGTAGAGGAGCAAGATGGCTGCCGTCTCAACCTTATAGAGGAGCACGATGGCTACCGTCTCAACCTAGTAGAGGAGCACGATGGCTACCGTCTCAACCTTATATAGGAGCACGATGGCTACCGTTTCAACCTGGTAGAGGAGCACGATGGTTGCCGTCTCAACCTTATAGAGGAGCACGAGGGCTACCGTCTCAATCTGGTAGAGGAGCACGATGGCTACCGTCTCAGCCTTATAGAGGAGCACCAGGGCTGCCGTCTCAACCTAATAGAGGAGCACCAGGGCTACCGTCTCAACCTGGTAGAGGAGCAAGATGGCTGCCGTCTCAACTTTATAGAGGAGCACGATGGCTGCCATCTCAACCTTATAGAGGAGCACCAGGGCTACCGTCTCAACCTGATGTAGGAGCACGAGGGCTACCAGCCCAACCTGATGTAAGAGCACGAGGGCTACCGCCTCAACCTGATGTAGGAGCACGAGGGCTACCATCTCAACCTGAGGTAAGAGCACCAGGGCTACCGTCTCAACCTGATGTAGGAGCACGAGGGCTACCATCTCAACCTGATGTAGGAGCTACAGGGCTACCGTCTCAACCTGATATAGGAGCACGAGGGCTGCCGTCTCAACCTGGAAGAGGAGCACGATGGCTACCGTCTCAACCTGATATAGGAGCACCAGGGCTACCGTCCCAACCTGATGTTGGAGCACCAGGGCTACCGTCTCAACCTGATGTAGGAGCACCAGGGCAACCATCTCGACCTGATGTAGGAGCACCAGGGCTACCGTCTCAACCTGATATAGGAGCACGAGGGCTACCATCTCAACCTGATGTAGGAGCACCAGGGCTACCGTCTCAACCTGATGTAGGAGCACGAGGGCTACCATCTCAACCTGATATAGGAGCTACAGGGCTACCGTCTCAACCTGATATATGAGCACGATGGCTGCCGTCTCAACCTGGTAGAGGAGCACGATGTCTGCCGTCTCAACCTTATAGAGGAGCACCAGGGCTACCGTCTCAACCTGGTAGAGGAGCAAGATGGCTGCCGTCTCAACCTTATAGAGGAGCACGATGGCTTCCATCTCAACCTTATAGAGGAGCACCAGGGCTACCGTCTCAACCTGATGTAGGAGCACGAGGGCTACCAGCCCAACCTGATGTAAGAGCACGAGGGCTACCGTCTCAACCTGATGTAGGAGCACGAGGGCTACCATCTCAACCTGAGGTAAGAGCACCAGGGATACCGTCTCAACCTGATGTAGAAGCACGAGGGCTACCATCTCAACCTGATGTAGGAGCTACAGGGCTACCGTCTCAACCTGATATAGGAGCACGATGGCTGCCGTCTCAACCTGGAAGAGGAGCACGATGGCTACCGTCTCAACCTGATATAGGAGCACCAGGGCTGCCGTCCCAACCTGATGTTGGAGCACCAGGGCTACCGTCTCAACCTGATGTAGGATCACCAGGGCAACCATCTCGACCTGATGTAGGAGCACCAGGGCTACCGTCTTAACCTGATATAGGAGCACGAGGGCTACCATCTCAACCTGATGTAGGAGCACCAGGGCTACCGTCTCAACCTGATGTAGGAGCACGAGGGCTACCACCTCAACCTGATATAGGAGCTACAGGGCTACCGTCTCAACCTGATATAGGAGCACGATGGCTGCCGTCTCAACCTGGTAGAGGAGCACGATGGCTACCGTCTTGCCCTGATATAGGAGCACCAGGGCTACCGTCTCAACCTGATGTAGGAGCACCAGGGCTACCGTCTCAACCTGATGTAGGAGCACCAGGGCTACCGTCTCAACCTGATGTAGGAGCACGAGGGCTACAGTCTCAACCTGATGTAGGAGCACCAGGGCTACCGTCTCAATCTGATGTAGGAGCACCAAGGCTACCGTCTCAACCTGATAGAAAAGGAAAAAACGGTAGCATTAATAGCAGTTATGTTTGCAGTGTTTGCCACTGACGATATATCAGAACAGAACAGAACAGAACTGAACAGAACTTTTATTAGGCATAAACATTAACATATTCGTAGCCAAATGCATGTATAATATATATATCATTCATAATGGTCTGGACTTTTACACCGACCCATCAAGCTAAGCGATCCAGGACTGCCACTGAACGAGTCGTTTCGACTATTGACCGTTAGTCCAGATGCGCATTTCTGTGATTTACATTATTAATATCATATAAAAAAATATACGTCATTGCACCAGGAATTAAAGAGAAAGAGAACTTTTATATTTAACAATATCAAGAGAATTTCGTTATTACGGCTTTATTGCAACACTCCCGTTATCATTGACAATCGATTGAAGATCATTTTAAGCTTACACCATTACTCACGTTCCTCCATGCTTTATGAAATGTGTATAATTTTGTCTTCATATCTCTAGCTTTAAGTAAGGAAGTTGTCAAACTCACTTATCTTAATGCCATCTTTAAGCTAATTACGCTTTATATATTTTGATAACGCTATTCTCGAAATATTCGATCTCCATATCATCTTTGTAGAGCATAGGAATTAAGTTGCAACAATAGTGATTGACTCTATTTCTAGTGACATCGTTTTACATTAAAAGGCTTTTACAAGACACATAAGCTCTGTACTTTTCTACATTTGTGCTAACGATAGACGTATGTTTTCTCGAAATGAATAAATAAATCTAGGATACCACAGACTTCTAAACGATTGAAAATGTCATTCATGGTGACGCATCCACAGCATCTAGCTGTTTAACAGTTTTATTACGAACTAAATTTTACACAGGTAATAAAGTCTTGGTATCTGTTATCAAAGGAACATCTTAGACTATTTCTTGTGAAAGAGCGTGATAAGTAAAACTGTTCCTTGCATCTTTGTGAAGAGATAGTATCGGTTATTGGGTCTGAGCAAACGTTTGTAGCGGAATGGTTTGCCTCGTTTCCTTCGTCAGAGGCCTTTTCATTAGGCATGCAATAGATTTAATTAAGATAGGACAAGGAGAGTGTAGGGCTGTACTTTGTTTAATGTTTCGTGGACCACGACAACAAGGAGGACCCGCAACCTCACCCTGTATTCCAATACAAATGATATTCAAAACTGTACAATCAGTGCGAATAATTAGCAAAGAAAACTACAAAGATCAATGACATGTATGCATCATCGAATGTGCATTTTTTTAATTTTCCAATGAACATATTTTCGACATGCAGCTAATGGTTTCAACCGGTAGTTATTTGGGAAAACATCGCGACATGATCCATTTAGTTTGGTTATCGTTGAAGAAATCGGACAACTTGATATGAACAGCCTCATTGTGGCGACACTGGTCCGTGAAGGCGTACGCTATTCCGAGCTGATAGCCATCGAACTCATCGATTTTAATAGTAATTTGTAATGAATATTGCAACATTGGTCTTTCTTCCCAGACAAATTTACGAAAACAGTTCCTATTCAGACTCACGAAATTGCTTCATACAGGTATTATAAGATCAAAGGGATTGTTATTTGCTGATGTTTTGTCAATAATTATAGCAATAATACTACAGAAAAAAGCGTAATATAGTCATTAAATCAATTTTATATTCAAAAACAACCATAATCGTGATTCGGGAATATAAATGATTGTCTTTATGATCGATTGGCTGTCAAGCAGCATACAGTTTAAGGAAGACTTCAAAAAACAAGTTATCGGTTATATATGAAAGAAAGTAACGTTTGACTGACAAAGACAGAAGATATGAGTCGAAATATGAATTGTCATACAACCAAGCTATAAGCACACGTACATATAACAGACGTTCAAGGCAAATGGACCGCGATCACGTCACAAACTCTTTGTGGATATTTTGCTCATGAATTTTTAGTTTCGAAAATGTTTCGTATTTTGATAATTTTTGCTTTGGTATAGGTGGCTATTGCCGAGTGGTTTGCATACCCCCTCGTGATCAGACGGTCCGGGATTCGATCCCCACTCCGAGTGCCGTCGATTACTCAGGTTTCCAAACCGAAATAGAAGTCTTCAATAAAAGACGCTAAAAACGGAATTCTTCTAATCCCTTAATAAAAAATCGTAAACGTCCACTTACAATTATTTGGACTAACCGGAATGGCCAATGGTTATTTTTGCAACGTCGTGTTGAATAGCGAATTCCATCAGTATAGCGATAATTAATTTAACTCAGAAAATTAGCATATGGGTTTCATAAATGTGTTGTACTGTAACAATATTTCATGCTGAAAACCGACTATTATTAGAAGAAAAAAACATTTTCCATGAAATTTGGAGGAAATGTATCTCATAATTTACAGTAGAAGATTTTCTTCTTAGCGAATTGATAAGATTCTTTTATCGAAAGAGAGGAGAGATTACTGGAACGTGTATAGATGCCGAACATGTTGGAGTTAAAAGCAGATTGCAGATGTCTCTGAGCATGCACAATGCTCTTTATAAAACCGCCGTAGAACAATATAATGGTCTACGTTTGAGTAAAAAGAAGTAACATTTATAAGCACGAATGATTCGTGCGCATATGAATGTAAAGGCATTCAGCTTTTGGGAACCAATACGTTCACATCGGTTTAATTGATTGTTAAAATTTACAAGAATTTTTTTTATGGTTTATAGTTTGCTATATTATGTAAGTTCATCATATGAATAATCAATTTTGTATTCATTTGTCTACGAAGATCATAGAGATATGATATACATGTATACAACTCGACTTCGCACGTATACATGAATCATGTAAATTCATATTTTCTATACACCATTGTTAAGGAGCTTACTGGTGATGAGGCCCGACATTTAGTGGTATTAAGACAAATCCTGTAAATGGGGATGTCAAACAGGTAGATGTTTCTGATTTTTCTCAGTTTTTCCTCGGCCAGTTGACCACATCTGTAACTTCCATTTATACTCTGTAAAGCATGTTGTAACCTAGACATACTTTGCTCATGTTGCAAGTTCGTGCTGTTTCTGTTAATCGGTTTTCCAAGTGCTTCTCTGAGACTTCCAAATCTCTGACACGACGAAACGTATGTTTTTAATAGTATATACTTTTAATGTAATCAAAAGAAAAAAGAAAAGGAATGGATATGTTATTATATAACATTAAAATTTCTTTTGCGTGTTGATCTTTTTACGGAAATAAAAAAACAACAATTAGAAGAACGACCACACTTTGAACTTTTAGGCAAACGACCACACCTATTTTCTAATTTTGAAGGTAGTGCGAATAGATCCTCATTGGTGCCATTCACTTATTGTTTAAGATTATAACAGACCATGGTTTGGTCTACAGTGCAAGAAGGCGCGGTCGTTATAAAATATAACACAGCTTATCATATAAATAAATCGACTGCAAATAAAGGAAGATTGCACACTGCGAGTGGGCATTATAAAGTTACAATGGATACGTATGTCGCAAAACATCAGCATAAAGCAGAATACAAACTGCGAGAACTCCATTCAAAATATCAAAAAGACTACTAGAACCACTTGAACAAAGTGAACGTATCTAAACATAAGTCGCCCCTGTAAGTAAACTATATTATTACTTTAAAATATCAATAAATTCGTTCACTTGAATGATCATATACCGGTTAACTACCATCCTTGCTTCTCAGGCGCTGAAACTGATGTGTTGAGTAGGCCAAAAGAACATGACGAAGTAGTTTGATAAAATTATCAATGAATACTTTAAAGCCTCGCGCGTCGATATTGTCCCAACCTTCTGTACACTTTTCCATTCAAACCTTGACACTCCCGGACGTTTGGCTTATTGGGACAATAAACGCATTTTTTTAAAAAAAACAAGGGTTCTACTGATCCCCGAAATACCTTTCTTGTTTCTTGTTCTTGTTTAGGCAAATTATTCGCGTCTATCCTAAATAAACGCATCAACACAATCCTCTATGATAATAACTTATTAAACGAGAACCAAGTCGGATTCCGCGCGAATTCTGGAATTATTCAACTTACATTGCATGTCCTTATTAAGTAAACTTAGAGCCCAGAAAAAAATCTGTTTAGCTAATATATTGATTTTTTTCGGCCTCAATTGACTCTGTCTTGCGAGGTGGTCTGTGGCATAAGCTAATTCAATCTGGTTTACAACAGGGCAAAATTCCTACAGTTTTAAAAATATGTACAATGATATAAAATCATGCGTTATTCAATAACCGCAGGCGCGAAAGAGCTGGGGCCGCAGGGGCCGCGGCCGCGGCCCCAATATTCTGGCTAGTAACGGCAATGGGGCCGCGAATATTTGATACCGATTTTCTTAATAATCGTATTTTAAATAAAGCTACGAGCATACCGGTAAATTATTGATCAATACCAGTCTGGCAAGATATTGAATAAACAGGTCACCATGTTATAATTAAACCTGTGACCATCTAGTTAATTGGCGTGTGAATGGCGTGAAAACAGTCGGCGGATTATTAAAGACGGGCAAGTGGAAGAAGAGGCAATAAGACAATAATTATTTGAATCGTTTTTGATAATTGCATTGCATAGAATTGTCATTAAATAGCCAGCAATATGTATTATTTCAAACTCGTCACATTAAAGTCTGACATTAAAATGGACGTTCCAAATCAGCCTAAAAAGTTTAAATTTCCAAAGAGATCTTTTGGCACTAAAAATACTGAGCACATGGCATTCAACTCGCAATGGTTCCAAAGTCACTCGTGGCTTCACTATATATGAAGAGGTAAACTGTGCTAATTTGTTATTTAACATACATTGTGAGGCTGTGCAAATATGAATAAATGCTACTAAACGATAATAGTTTTATATCTATCAACCATTTTAACCAAAAAAGGTTTAGCTAAAAACATGAAAATAAAACCTGAACTCACTGGAAATCGAGTCTTTCAATGCTTAAAATTGAAAAAAATCTCGACGGTAGGGGCACCCCTCCCGAGCCCACCCCTTCCGCGGCTCCAATGTCAATTTCCTTCCTACGCGCCTGTTATTGTCAATGGGCAACTATCTCCCATGTTGCCTAGTTTTTTTATGGAGTCCGCCAGGAAGAAAATCTTTCTTTGATTTTACTTTGTATTTACCTTAACGATTTAAACGAATTCCTTAAAAGAACATGTTCAGGTGTTTATATTGAAGTAGAAGCAGATGAGACAATGGTGTATCTTCAACTACTCCTCCTCCTGACCGCTGACGACACTGTACCCTTTGAGACAATGGTGTACCTTCAATCACTTCTCCCCCTGACCGCTGACGACACTGTGCCCTTTGAGACAATGGTGTATCTTCAATTACTTCTCCTCCTGACCGCTGACGACACTGTACCCTTTGAGACAATGGTGTATCTTCAATTACTTCTCCTCCTGACCACTGACGACACTGCACCCTTTGAGACAATGGTGTACCTTCAATCACTTCTCCCCCTGACCGCTGACGACACTGTACCCTTTGAGACAATGGTGTACCTTCAATCACATCTCCCCCTGACCGCTGACGACACTGTACCCTTTGAGACAATGGTGTATCTTCAATCACTTCTCCTCCTGACCGCTGACGACACTGTACCCTTTGAGACAATGGTGTACCTTCAATCACTTCTCCTCCTGACCGCTGACGACACTGTGCCCTTTGAGACAATGGTGTATCTTCAATTACTTCTCCTCCTGACCGGTGACGACACTGTGCCCTATGAGACAATGGAGTACCTTCAATCACTTCTCCTCCTGACCGCTGACGACACTGTACCCTTTGAGACAATGGTGTACCTTCAATCACTTCTCCTCCTGACCGCTGACGACACTGTGCCCTATGAGACAATGGTGTACCTTCAATCACTTCTCCTCCTGACCGCTGACGACACTGTGCCCTATGAGACAATGGTGTACCTTCAATCACTTCTCCTCCTGACCGCTGACGACACTGTACCCTTTGAGACAATGGTGTATCTTCAATCACTTCTCCTCCTGACCGCTGACGACACTGTGCCCTTTGAGACAATGGTGTACCTTCAATCACTTCTCCTCCTGACCGCTGACGACACTGTACCCTTTGAGACAATGGTGTACCTTCAATCACTTCTCCTCCTGACCGCTGACGACACTGTACCCTTTGAGACAATGGTGTACCTTCAATCACTTCTCCTCCTGACCGCTGACGACACTGTACCCTTTGAGACAATGGTGTACCTTCAATCACTTCTCCTCCTGACCGCTGACGACACTGTGCCCTATGAGACAATGGTGTATCTTCAATCACTTCTCCTCCTGAACGCTGACGACACTGTGCCCTTTGAGACAATGGTGTATCTTCAATCACTTCTCCTCCTGAACGCTGACGACACTGTGCCCTTTGAGACAATGGTGTACCTTCAATCACTTCTCCCTCTGACCGCTGACGACACTGTGCCCTTTGAGACAATGGTGTACCTTCAATCACTTCTCCTCCTGAACGCTGACGACACTGTGCCCTTTGAGACAATGGTGTACCTTCAATCACTTCTCCTCCTGAACGCTGACGACACTGTACCCTTTGAGACAATGGTGTACCTTCAATCACTTCTCCCCCTGACCGCTGACGACACTGTGCCCTTTGAGACAATGGTGTATCTTCAATTACTTCTCCTCCTGACCGCTGACGACACTGTACCCTTTGAGACAATGGTGTACCTTCAATCACTTCTCCCCCTGACCGCTGACGACACTGTACCCTTTGAGACAATGGTGTATCTTCAATTACTTCTCCTCCTGACCGCTGACGACACTGTACCCTTTGAGACAATGGTGTACCTTCAATCACTTCTCCCCCTGACCGCTGACGACACTGTACCCTTTGAGACAATTGTGTATCTTCAATTACTTCTCCTCCTGACCGCTGACGACACTGTACCCTTTGAGACAATGGTTTATCTTCAATTACTTCTCCTCCTGACCGCTGACGACACTGTACCCTTTGAGACAATGGTGTATCTTCAATTACTTCTCCTCCTGACCGCTGACGACACTGTGCCCTTTGAGACAATGGTGTATCTTCAATCACTTCTCCTCCTGACCGCTGACGACACTGTACCCTTTGAGACAATGGTGTACCTTCAATCAATTCTCCTCCTGACCGCTGACGACACTGTGCCCTATGAGACAATGGTGTATCTTCAATTACTTCTCCTCCTGACCGCTGACGACACTGTACCCTTTGAGACAATGGTGTACCTTCAATCACTTCTCCTCCTGACCGCTGACGACATTGTACCTTTTGAGTCAAATTTTATGGTGAACCTTCAATTACCCCCCCCCCCCCCCCCCCCCCCCCGCCGACCGCTGACGACACTGTACCCTTTGAATACAATGAACTTGGTTTTCAACAAAGGTAATCAAAATGACTGTATTAAAGACTAAAATCATTGTTTTTGGTGCCAGAAATCAAAAAAAATAATTTAACATTGACAACTAAGTAATAGAGATCATTAAGGAATACAAATATCTAGGTGTCTTAATCTTGTAAATCTAGGAGTCTATTACTGCCGTAAATATTTATTAGCCAGGCTCAAAAAACAATGCATTTCTTAGAATTATTTCTTAGAATTAATAACCTAGACTTGCCTAATTACATACAACTGAAACCTTTTGATGCTACCATTGTTCCCATTCTAACGTACGGATGTGAAGTCTGGGCTTTTAAAACCTTAATCTGTTGGAGCAACTTCATTGTAATTGTTTGTGCCGGATTACATGTACCAGAAGGAGTTCTCCACGTTACATGCTCTACTCGGAACTAAATATTATAGTTAAACCAGAATGATTAGTTATCGGAGTAAACTCTTTTCATCCCATGACTCGAAAATAAGTTTCTTGAGCTATAAATACATGTTACATAGCAACAATTCAGTTTGGGCCAATTTCATCAAGTCAATTCTCGATTCAACGGGTTATTCATACGTTTTGCGTAACCAAACAAGAGTACCTACAAAACATGTAAGTAAACTGGTGGAATCTAATCTTGTAGACCAGTTTCAGAAAAGTTGTTTTGAACAATTTAATATTTCGTCGAAGGGTAGAATGTATTCACTGTTTAAGTCCGATGTAAACTTTGAAGAGTACCTTAATATCTTACCCAAATCTCTACGTTTAGATTTTTGCATTTCCGTACAAGCAATCATAGATTTTTTGTAGAAGTCGGAAGATGGGGACAAAATGCTATACCACATCTCAAGACCTACTGTCCTGAATTTTAGAGAAGTTTTAAACTGTAAGAATCTGGATACCTTAAGAATAAAGAACATTTTTTGTTAGTAAATCTTAGTAAACCGCTCTAAACGAATTTGATTAAGAGTTAAATAGTTTGTTTGTTCATCTCCCTACTGTGTCGATAATAATTAATTAGTGTACCTTAATCAAAATAAGTGGATTTGATTAACCAGTACATATTATGTCTTTATTTGTTGCGTTTACCCTTTGTTACATGTATATTGGCTGCGTTTTCCCTGTATGTACCTATTGGCTGCGCAAATAGCTGCGTTTTATACCGACCCATCAAAATGTGGCATAACGTTTCTGAAGATGATGTGTTCAATGACTTAATAGGATATAGAAATCTTAATTATAAGAATGAAATGAAGAATTGTTGTTTTTTTTCATTCTGTTTACTCTTTTGCTCTACATAGAGACAGGCGTCTATTTGAAAAGAAAGTATTGCCTGCTCCCAACATTTTACGACATTCATTGGAATGCGGGAAATTTTGAAGGAACAATTTTCGGCTCCGCATGTGTAACAAATGGTTATTTTAAAAGAAGCTGAAAACATGTTTTGGGGTACTATATGCTTTTATTTTAACTTGAAAGTAAACAGTTATATGAATCATAATTATATTTTTGATATAGCTAATAAATCAGTGACAGAATAATAAGAAGTTTGCATGATATACTAAAGTAATATGTTTTCGCGATGTTCAGGTTAATAAAAAAAGAATTAAAAATCTAGATTGTAAAGATCAACTCGATTATTTATTTAAAGATAAATTGATATTTTGATATCTGATGAAAATGTTTTAAGAGCCGTATTGTTTTCGACAGCGCTAGTGCTTGAATCAGGGCAAAGATACAGTCAAACTGTGGAGAAAGGTTTCCACATAAGCATGGCGGCTCTCGAATTGTCTAATGATGCAGGTAATTCTAACAGATTTACTTAACAAACAATTTTTTTCGTCTTGTCTTGAGGTGAGTTGATATTCTTACTGAAATGATAACAAAATAATGCGAGCTGAAATAGTTTGCCTATCCAAATTATAGGAACGCAGGTGACAGTACAGGTACTTAGCATCTGAAAATAGTCACAGTTGCAAAGCATAATTTTCAGGGATCAAAAAAAAAAATGTTCATTACCCTCAGTGCTACAGATAACTTTTTTACTTAAAGTGTATTTTACACCCTTATGCAATCTAGTCAAGTGTATGATACACCTTTGGGTCATTCATTCAAGTGTACTGGTTCATTATATAAAAATTATGAATGACTTATTTTATTAAATAACCCTTTAAAGCACATATATAAGAACTTACACAAAATTGAAATGTTGCCCAGCAAATTAAAAGTCCGGTTTAATTTGCTGAGCAACATTTCAAGTTTGTGTAAGTTGATTTACACAGAATAGAATGGATAAAAAAATGCTATGCAGCGGTTACGTCCCATGGCGTCCCCTTACAATTACACACGTTGCGTACGATAGTGATTCCATTTTAACAAACCGGTTTAACATTTAGTCAAAACGGCTAGTGTAAAACCATTGATTATGGCAATATCTATCATATTACCGGTAATCACAGATTTTACAATTCTTTTACTACGAAAACTTGGATACAAAAAAATCTCATGGTATTGAACATATGTAGAAAAGTGTGTACTGTGTGACCCTGAAAAACCAAATTTGTCTAGTTTGTCTTGACTTATGTGGTAACTATGGCAAATTCATTTAAAAATCAGAAAATAACACCAATGATCAAATCTACAGTACACTCCACGCGGAACTACCACTTTCCTCGGTGACTTGGAGGCGTTTTTAATTTATCGCGGATTTCCGCCGAGTACGCAACCTTTTTCCTCGCTAAATTTCGCCGAGTTGCAGCGAGTTAATCGTTTTCTATGGAGGGTTTTATTGCCGGTAGCGCCGGTGATCGAATCGATTTATTGACCTAATCGCGGAACTCCGCGTGTTGTGCATAGCTACTACAGAACATTGCTTCTGTTAAAACAGTATTGAATAATTAGATAATTAATTTTTCAAAGTACAGTAAGTTTCTTTTTAAAAACAATTATCGAAAATTTTCATCAGCATCGTCTAACAACTGTTGTTTTTCACATTATGTAATTGAAAGATATACCATAGCGTGCGTTTGTGTTTGTTATTGTCATCTTTCTCTTACTATATTAAGGTGTTGAGAACTTAAATTAGATTGGAGTAATGAAGGTGTTGAGAACTTTGTAAGTGTAAATATTTTTCGGTCTTTTTTTCCTAATTTGCATTTTACCTGACTTATTAATTTATCCATACTTATCAATGGTTCTAAACTTATTTATAGTTCGCATATAAGTGTAAATACTTCATCAAGTTAATTAAAATCCCATTAAACACCATTTTATACATGGATTGAAATGAATAACACATTCTATCGGCTTTAGATCAAACAGTCACTCTGTGTGACGTCACATAACTCACAGTTTTACCCACGAGGATCTCATGGAGAGCATGTATATTGTTATGCAGGATTAATGTGTCTTGAGTGGTGTTTTCGAATGTAACTGGAGTATTGCATTTCCAACTTTAATTCATCACATTAATTAGTTACCTATATCATTGAATGTGTTGACTTTTATTGATGATTCAATAAGTATAACTGTACATAATTGCTTCATACAGTCTATAAGTGTGGTATACGTTTTAAAGTTTATTGGCAGATTGTTTTACAAAAATGTCATGTCTTTGTTTTCTTAAACCCATGATTGCCCTTGTTGTTTATTTAATCCTCCAATAAATATTTCACACTTTCTCTTTCTGCATGCAATACATCGTTTAAGATGGGCATTTACTAATTAACTTGTCACAGTGGTGTACTATACGGTTAAGGTAATCTAGCCAGGATAAAAGATGAAAATCAATAATCTTCCGTCTGTGATACTTGGTAAGTGTGAAAGTTATGATTGATGTCCTTTGGGTGTCCGAAAATAAGGTACGCGAAATAAATTATTTTTATAAACAATTACGGGTGTAGCAAAAATTATCAAATAAATTAAACAAAATTAGATTCAGTGGGAGATTCTTATCGGTTTTCCTCCGAGTTTCGCGGTGTTTTTACATCCGAGTAACGCGGCGATTGTTATTATACGGTCCACTGATCAGCCTCGGTGGGTGAACGAGTAAAAACGCCGAGGAAAGAGGATTATGATCAATTGGATGTCGTGTCCGCGATGACCAAAATCCGCCGAGGAAAACAGAAAGTGGTAGTTCCGCGTGGAGTGTACTGTAGTTTCCGCAAATCAGTGCAATAATTTTCATTAACGTCTGGCAGACAGATATACACGCTTATTTAAAGAAGGGCCAAGAACTGTATATGAAAAATATCCATGCAATTTGACAGTTAAGTGCCACTATTTCTTTTGATAATGATTTCCTACTATCCTTTGTAACAAATAATGAAACTAGCAGATCCTTCAGTGTACATGCATCACCATTTTTGCTATTCAGATGAGCAGAAGAAGAAGGGCCACATCTCTGTGATGGGAGCATCGGACAAGGGGGAGTTCCTTCTCTGCTCTCTCAATCACAAGTCTGTCTTCCAGCAGGCCCTGGACCTCAACTTTAATGAGGGAGAAAATGTCACCTTCTTCATTAATGGACATGGTTAGTATACATATGATTATATGCTGCATGTCTTCAAAAGTAAGAGTCCAATACTTTTAAAGATACATTGTATACAGAATATAATCGTGTACAGCAAAAATATTTTTATAATTCGAATAGCTTTACATTTTGGTTATAATTTTTAAATTAAATGTTACTATTGTTTGCAAATAAGCATGATAAAACATGCTTGTCAATCAGTTAAACAAAACATGATTGCAATGCCGCTTTGCACCATAAATAGTGAATTTGCACTGCCTCAATGTTTCAACTCTTCAAATAGTTTTACATGTCACCGCATTGTAAGTTTAGAGTGTAAATTTAATTGGAAAGAAGAAGTAAAAATCAATGCTTACAGTTAATGTATAGATGATTTGGGGTTAAATGAGCCCGCCTCTTCACTAGTTGTCTAGTAAGTTCCATGTGTTACGTAAAACATATGCCGAATCACTGACGGCAGCGGACGTTTTTTCTTTGATGTGTGAAGTCGATGGACAAGACCATAGATGTTGCACTTTATTTCCAATTCTTGATGGTGTTGGGCAGAGCAAAAGCCACAATCATTCAGTTCTTCAAGACCTTGGAAATGTTATGTTCATTTTTCAAACAGTTGGTGAAAGTAAAAAAAACTTATTTCTAAAACTAAAATTAGAAAGTTTTCATATAAAGACGTAAGGTTAAGGTACATCTTAAAAAGAAGTCTGAATGACTGTTGAAACAATTTAAATGAATATATCATCTTAAACCATATATTGAGAATGAATTGGCAAATTTTGATGCCAGGCACCATTCACTTGACGGGCTATCAGCTGGATGAGGATGAAGATTTTGATGCAGAAGACTTGCTGGCCTCCGACTTGGAGGAGGAGGAGGAGGATGTGTCAGACAGCGATGATGAAGGTAACTAACTGTCTAGGGAAAATAACTTGTTTTTTACCCATTAAAAAGGCAGTGATTATGCTACAGCCTGACAAAACAAACTTGGAAACCATTGCCCGACCCCACGTTTTAAAGGCTGCTGACCCTATTGCTAAGGCTAATGTTCCATTTCTGATTATAAAGAAACAAATAACAATAGCCCTGAATGTAAACCTGACCCACATCTCATAAAAAAGTGACTAGATTCATTTAGTTTATTTATTTATTTGCTGTGAAAGGCTGGTGATCCAACCTACTAGTTATCGCAGTCCCACAATTTTGGCATAAAGTTTATTTGTTAAAATATTATTTGTGATGTAACCTTTCACAAACTATTGTTTTTGTACGGCCTGATGCAATGGTTGTTAGAAACTGTAATGGCTGTTGACAAGACTCTTTTTGTTGCTTACAATTAATCCGAAAATGTCTGATGTTATTTTCAACTACATCTGTATTGTGGTTTTATCCATGATATCTAGCTCCAGAACTGGTGGAAGGGAAGAGGAAAAAGAAGCCTGACATCACAATGGCGAAGAAAAAGATGAAGTGGCTTACACCGGAGGTAATGTTAACAATCCTACATTTTCACAGTTCACATTCTGGAAAAGTCAATCTAAATGGATTGATTAATTGACAATTATTTTGTTTTGTTCTTTATCAATATGACTTAAAATCAGTGGAATATATTGACCAGTATTATTAAAGTGACGCTGTTATTTAAGTATACTTACACATGTATAACAAACATAGATTTTAAGTGATAAACCTTTCACTACTACTAAATAATGCATTTATGGAAAATATTAATTACTGATAACAAGATTGTAGCTGTGTATTTAATAGCTGAAAATGCACAAATATAATAAATGATTGGTGAGTGCTAAAAGATTTAGATAGAAATACCATGTTTTCTGCACCTTTCTTTTGGTATCATTCATAAAAAAACATTGTTTGTGATATTTTTTCATCCTGTTCGGTAAATAAAAACCATTGTATTAATTGTGGTACATCTTATTTGGGAGTAAGAGTGCATCTTTAAGTGTTCCTTTTCTGGTATTGACAGAAACTGTTGTTCTATGTTCAGGGCTTTTTCTGCCCATTTTGAAAAAAAGACCCTAGACATTTTGGGAAATTTTACGTTGTGGAAATGCCGAAATTGGAACATTTTACAGTAAAAAGAAAAAGTGTCTAGTCTCCTGCGAATTAGGAAATGATTAAATATTAGTTTATTTTTCCTTTAAAAGACCCACAATGGCTGAAATATCAGTCCTTGTGTAAATATCTATTGCAATAAATCATGACAGATAATATTTCATATTTCAGATCTCTGAATGTGATGAAAATCAATGATTTCTAAGTTCAATTACCAAAAAAACTTCACATCACATAATTTATTAGGATGTTGAAAATTAACCAGTACAGGTAAAAAGAATTTCTGGAAAAAAAAGAATTTTTCTTTTTTTATTTGGGGATTGGGATTTTTTTTGAAGATTGGGAAAAAATATGTTATATTTTGCTTTGGGAATGGGTCCGATAGGCGGACCCGTGGGTACTATAGAAAAGGCCCTGATGTTATCACAACATTGATTTGTTGTTTGTAGTTTTTTTATGCCATAATATTGAGCTATATTTTACAGGACAATGTTAGTGATGACAGTGATAAAGATAGTGATGAGGAGCTGGATGATGATGATGATGGCGATGACGATGATGACTTCTTGAATGATGAATCATTCGTAAGATGTTTTTCACAAAATTTTGTTGAAAGCAGTTTTTAGCTTGACTATTCGAAGAGCTATACTTCTCATCCTAGCATCCTCGGTAATGTCACTTCTTGGTTAAGGTTTTGCATGTAACCTCATTTAATTCCATATCTCAGCAAATACCTCATGTATACCATTAGAACTTAACACAGTGTTTCCAACCATCCAACTTACTTTAACTTACTTAGTTAAGTGACATTACGCTATCTTGAATATAAAGCAAATTATGGACTTTTATTAATCAAATTAAACATTGCCGTTAAGATTTTGCATGAAGCACACATAAGTCCATATCTCAGCAACTACTTCATGAATTGCATTGAAACTTTATACAAAGATTCACAATCAACCACCAAACTTGTTTAATCAAGTGTACTCATAATGCAAATTATGGCAATTTATTCTAGTTAGGTTTTGTGCATGTAATGGTTTTTAACAAAGATCCATGCATCTAACCTTTGCAATCCATAAAGTTAAAAGGGATGGAATAGTTGAGTGCGCTGTCTCTGTGACAGCTCCTTTTGTAGTATGAGTGTCCTGGGTAGTACAGGTTTTCTGGAAACTGTTCAAATTGGAAAGGCAAGGGAAAATAAGCGTCTTTAACTTTAGTCATCTTTTGCTGAAAGGCATCAAAGCCAAACCAACCCACCATTATCATATGTTATATGCAGTTTCATATTTGAATGTTATATTTTGATTGGACAGTTGGACATGGAGGCCGAGGAGGGGGACAGTGATGAGGAGGAGGAATCAGAGGGTGAGTTCTCATTGGCTGCAGGAACATAATTGTTGGATTTCTGAATAAGTTTCAACTTTATTTATTAAACAACAATTTTGAAGAAATTATATTATTTTGTGCCAAGTCACTCTTGTTTGCATGATGTTGCGTGAATGTGTGGTCTTGTGTTGTGGGGGAAAATTGAAAAAAAAAACACTTGTCTGGCTTAGTGACCATCAATTAACCTTACATATGCCCAGGCTGTTGGATTCTAGGCCTGGGTGCATGTGAGGTAAGTTAGTGGTCACCAGGTTGTCTGGTCATCGCAGTGACAAGCACACCACCCACCAAGTTGACCTGGGTTTGAATGTTTGAATTGACTGAAATCAGCTTCTTATGTTCTGATGGGCTGCATGAAATCATATTTTTTTTACTATTGATCTTGTCCTGTAGTTTACAATGTAGTATAAATTGCTGAAAAAAATTGGCTTTTAAACTTCTGCCTGTCTGTAGAAATTCAGCTTGAAACTTGAAAACAGACATTATTTTATATTTTTCTTAATTCGTTGAAAAATTGTGCCATATTGACACCAATGTAAATACTTGTAGGTCAAATACTTGTTTTCGCTTGTTATTAGCTTTTGGAGTACATTGAAGTATTGTTGGTGTCTTGGTGTAAAGTTGCATATTGTTTAATTTTGTTTTTGTTTAGCTTAAAAGTGATGTCCTCTTATATGTATTTCAGAGGAAGAGGTGACTCCAGCAAAGAAGAAGAAAGAACAGCAGAAAACACCTAAAGACAAGAAGGATAAAAAGACTCCCGGAAAGGAAACGCCGAAGAATAAGAGCAAGGAAGAACAGAAGGTATTCTCAATGACCCACACAACAAAATATTTGCCCTCAAGACTTCTGAAGAAATGATAACATATATATATTGATGTTGTGTCATAAAATGACCATGCTTACTGTTATAATTATGTATACTGTATCCAATCCATTTGTACCCTTATATTGTTAAACATTGTACTTGTCTGTTAAAAGAAAGATAATGCTACTTCACAAAAATATAAAAGGTATAAAATAGCAGTTGTATCAATGTGATGTCTCAATGCCCCTACAGACCCCCACTGTGACCCCCGGGGGAGATGCTGAAACAACATCCGCCAAGAAGAAGAAGAAGAAAAAGAAGAACAAGCAGGCAGGAGAAACTCCGAAGGCAAATGGAGAGGGTGGACAAGCACAGGTAGAGGCTGGCTCTGTTGTTTCTGAAGTATTAATAAAAAAATTATATAAATGTTCACTCAAGCTTGTATTGACGAACGTTGTGCCTTCATGCTCTCTCACTACTTCCTACAACACTCTAAATGGCTTGAATTATTAGCTTTATTATTACGATGGTGAAATCATTTCTTCCTGACCAGACTCCAAAGTTAGATCAGAGCCAGAGCAAAACCCCGAAGTCAAAGGAGCAGTCGAAGACTCCGAAGAAGCAAGTGTTAGCAGGAGGAACCATAATGGAGGAGATCAGGGTGGGAGATGGACCAGCAGTTAAGAAGGGGAAAATGGTATGTATGACTCAAAATATATATATACTAAATCTAAAGCTGTATTCGTGATATAATATTGGCCCATCAAAATCTTATCATATAAGTCACAGACTTTTAACATTCAAAACTTGTATGTCGAAAGGAAATGGAAAAAAAATGTGTTATAATTTTTTTGTCTACTTTGATGATTAAAATATGCTTTTAAATATTGCCATATTATAATGACATATTGGTTACTGTGTATGATTCCAGGCCCATATGTACTACGTTGGGAAGCTGCAGAAGGATGGTCGCCAGTTTGACTCCTGTCTCCATGGCAAGCCGTTCCGCTTCCGACTGGGCAAAGGGGAGGTAATCAAGGGCTGGGACGTTGGTGTGGATGGTAAGCTTCTTGCATTGACTTGGTTTCTTTTGACCTTACCTGTATTAGAATCTAACCCAATTGTTGATCATTTAAAAAAAAATGGTGTGGGGGGGGGAAATATGCTAGATGATTGTGCAATACAGTTTGATAGATTTATGTCTGCACTCTGAACTGGGTTCATTTGGCTGTTTAAGCTGATGAATTTGTAAGTTATTGTATTATGAAGTTTATTTCACCAAATGTAATGCTGTGTCAAGAAAGAAGTTGCAAGATTTGTATGTGAATACTTTCATAAGTGGATTATTTTTTATGATTTTATGTTTGTATTTTCCTCAGGTATGAAGATTGGAGGAAAGCGAAGACTGACAGTCCCCCCTCAGGCTGGGTAAGTATCCAATAGGGAGGTTACCATGAGCATTTGTCTGCAGGTATTAAAGCAAAAAGTGTAACATTACTGTTTGGGAAAATTGACTTCAGGCATTTCATGTAGTTTTATCAAAGATTAAAGTTATTAAATAAGAAGCCTTTTTTGGGTAACAAGAGTTAATGTTTGTATGCAAAATGAGTATGAGGCTGTTTATTTACAGGTATGGCAATCAGAGGTCAGGCCCCATTCCACCAAACAGCACGCTTGTGTTTGAAGTGGAGTTGAAAAACGTCAGTTGAAATGCCTGCCCCACTCAACTCAGCAGATACAGTACCAGTGACAGGGATCCATAAAGTGCATTGTACACTCAACACATCTACAGCTAAAGTTTTAACTTGCAAGACTGGCTCTTGTTTATCTTATCTTTTATAACTGGGAGTGGTATTATTCACATCATAAGAAACTTTAAGGATTGAGTTTTTATCACTCACTTGTTATGAAACTTCGAATGCACTTTTTACTGTTTCTTTTTTGTTTTTCACTTTGTTTAAAGCAATTAAAACATGGCATTCAAAATATTTAAGTGCAGGTGA
Organism: Mya arenaria; assembly: GCF_026914265.1. Lineage (NCBI taxonomy): Eukaryota > Metazoa > Mollusca > Bivalvia > Myida > Myidae > Mya > Mya arenaria. Next base: position 89,375,976 of record NC_069124.1, read on the forward strand.
ATCTGTACTCTAAACACATGTAATAAGCTTACAGTTATGAGGTACTTTTGTTAATTATTTTGTGGCATTAATTCTCGTTGATGTATATTGTATTACATGTATATTTAGTGTATCATTTACCCAAATGACATGCAAACAGAAGCATAACAGTATGTGATCATGCAGTCATGAATTTGCCCGTAGTTGTAGGAGATATTAAATGGTTCGCCACTGAGCTTGGGCAAACATGTATAAAACACACAACAATAGGTGATATTAATTTGATGTAATACCTGTACAAGTAAAATTTATTTTTTAGTTCATGTTAAACAAAACATTGAATAATGGTAGTGTTTTTCATTGGTATTGGTTTCTTTCTTTGAGAAATTTTAAGTATAACAGTACTAATTCATTGTAAAAATTATGTTTTATAAATGAGTATGTGTATATTTTTCAATGATATCACAATAAAGGAAAAAAAGTTTATAGATTAAATGGTTTTAAAATGTCTTGTTCAGTTACTAGGGTTATTTGTAGACATGTTGCTAACTACTAGTATAATGTAGGCATTTGGCCAGGTCACTCGAACAACAGGCAACCTGGAAGTTTCTTCGCATAAACGGTGTTAATGCTGTCTGTACATTCAGTCCCGCCTTCTTCCTCATACGGCCCATGCATTGTCAGTTTGATCAATATGTACAACAAAAAGCCCTAAAGTATTGTCGTTTTTGTTTTTCTCTGAACAGTTGTTAATTATTGAATCGAAGAAGTACTTCATTAAAATTCATTTGACTGATTCTTTTAAAATACTGACCAAATTAATTAAATAGTTCTTTTATATAATGGGTGTGGGGGAGCGAGTATATTTCTTCTGTTAGTTAATGTGAGCGGCATTCGGAGGTGCGTGCGATATGAAGGATAAACCCTAGTTAAGCTGAGTTCAGTAACATTCTGGTATCAATCTGAGCGTTCTTTTTGTGCTATATATTCTGTTTGTGCTGGTAACTTGGATTTTGTCAAGATCATCTCGATTTAAAGATGTTCCGAGGCCCTAGGGTCCCGTTTTTATTGGCCAAGGCCTTGGGTATAAATCCAGGAAGTCTGATACACAAGTTAACGGAACTTCAAAAAGAATACGTAGACTTGTTTCAGGTGACATGTTCTGTATCAGTCATCTGGTTCTGAACAGTGAAAAGGTGATCTGGAAAGTTGTCACGGACAGATTTGAAAACCCACACGAGCGCCAACGTTTTTTTCCGCATAGTACGTGAACTACGGGCGTCGGAGCGTGACCTTCATACCAGAGGGGTACGGCTCCGTCCAGGGTAAGATGCGGAATGAAGTGCATGGTGAAAGCGCTCCACTACTACGGCGACGAGGAAATTCCCATGGAGTTGAGGATGAGGACATGTTCTTGGACCTGGTGACCGAAAATAACTACTTCCTGGGGCTTCAAGCTTCCTGCCGGGAATCTACAGCCGCAGATTGCGCCATCAAAACGCTGTGGATGGAATCGTCGAACGCTACTTTAATGAACAAAGGGTAAGAAGAATGTAAAGACATTTACGAAAACATAAATTAAATTATCCGCTATGGAACAATTGAAGTACATGTGGATTTGTTCTCATTCAGGGACGTATAATGCCTCTCAGTCACCATGTATCTGTATCATAAGCTCCATTTCCTTGACAACACTTAATTTAAGGGTAACAGAAGATTTGGATTGAACACTGTTAAGACCCTTATAACAGATCCAAGCTAAGCAGTAAGCACCCTACTTTTATAAAGGTATTCTCATTTTGAAAAGTTCTGAGTCTTGAGAAAAATTATCTTCCAAACTAGACTGTATTATCATATATTGGCTGTTAAAATCTGCTTGAATATTAGAAGAATGAAAGAAAAGCCCAACATAAAGAATCCGTTCATTTTGAGAAGAGACCGTATTTGCTTAACCACGAATTGCCAAAAACTAGACACGTGCCGATTTAGAAGTAATCCACGTACCCGACTCATCTAATGATTCCTGGAAAAAAAACTTTAACGCATAAATCAATTAAAAAAAATGGAAAGTACAAGCGAAAACGGTAATATCCCACATTCACTTAATGAACATTAAGTTTGAAGATGAACATATGCCAACGAAGTAATATCAGCGTTTATATACGGGGGTTGTCAATTTATAGCTACGTGGTCACAAAGTCCCCAGTGCAAATCCATTATACTGGCAAACAACATATGATTTTATCTTAACAAGAAATATGAAAACGGAATTATTAATCTTGTGGACACTTCAAGAAATGTGCGTTTGAAATACAACTTGAATTATCCAATTCTCCGAAATGTATAAAAAAAAAATAAAACGGGACAAAACAAATACACGTTTCAGTTCCGGGCATTTAACGACAAAAGACCGTGACGGTTAAACGAGCCAGAACTTTTATACTTTTACTTTTATACAACGGTATGGAATGTTAGATTTCACGTTCTGGAAGTAGGAGACTGACTCCGTACGTTAAAATCTCAAAACTTCCGAAGATACCTTTTGTTTCTCGGCGTTTTCTATAGTATATTATATAGTTGCTGTTGCTGCTGCTGTTGTTGCTGTTTAACCCCACCCCACTTATCCGGCTTGTTGACCAGGCTAACCAAACTCACAAACGCCCAGGCCAGGAATCAAACCCGGGTCGCCTTGGTGAGAAGCGAGTGCGCTAACCACTGCGGCTTACCGGACAAAACCTAATACTAATGTATGATTTACAATCACATAAAAATCTGATCATAATTGAAGCTTATATGTTCACATAAATAAATTCACCCTTATCCGGGTTAACTTTCCGGGAAATAGCGGATATGTCCCGTTATACGATAATTTATAACCGTGACTATACTGTTTCTTTGTTGTTTTTTATTCAAACAGTTTCAATATATTCAACACAATATAAAAAAATCAAATGGATTAGATATCTAATGTTGAAATTCTCTCTCTCTCTCTCCCTCTGTACAATTTGTGATCGATAAGGAATTATCTTCAAGATATCGAAACTATCAGTCATATGTAGCCTTTATTTGAAAGCGACGATTTGATAGAATAACTGCACCGGAAGTATATTTAATTGGGATTTGTATTTTCGTTGTCAACTAAGTTCTTGCTCAAACTATTCATTTGTTTTGCCGCTTACATCTAAACGCTTCATTATGCCAGACTTCTGGATTGCAGAAAGTGTTAAAGATCGATCTTTTGATGATTATTACGAGCTCGGTAAAGAACTCGGAAGGTAATTCTTTAAATTGACGCACTTGTTTACATTGGTAACCACTATTATAAATAGTTAATTTTTAAACTGATTAGACTTTTGTCAAAGATCAGTGCTGAAAATATTAATGGCATTTACTACTTCCATTTGACTGAAAGCAAAGCCAATGTTGTCACATTTAATAAAATCTATAGCAAGATAGCTATGCACAATAGCAATGTAGGGTGTGTGAATAAGATTACGAGCCACCCTGTTAGCTCAGTTTGTTAGAGCGCGGTGCTTGTGTTCTGGTGGTCATGGGTTTGAGCCTTACATGAGGCTCACTTTTCCTACAAAGTTTACTGTACTGGTGTCAGAATTCAAAGGGAAGGGTGATTACATTGGGCTTAAAGGTTTATTTAGGAGGAGCGTACGTAGATTGTGTGGGTAAGAACCAGCCATCTGGTTAGCTCAGTTGGTAAGGGCGCCTTGTGATTGTTCCAGCAGTCATTGGTTTGAGCCCCACATTGGGCACCCATTTCCTCTTAGGTTTACTTAAACGTTTTACCTACATGGCACTTTCCATTGGAATGGAAATTTAATTATCTTGTGACTTTATATGATGAATTAAAAGATTCTATGGTGAGACATATTTTTATTTGCATTTTCAATATGCCAGTTGACTGGATGACAAAATATGCTACATAATAAGAAAATAGTATGACCATGACTGTTGATTTCTGCTTTTCAAGTGGGGCCACTTCGAAAGTATACAAGTGCAATGCAAAAGGAAGTGACCAAGCCTGGGCTGTAAAAGTTATCAACAAAAAGGTAGGAATTGTGTTTGGTATTCATAACTTGTCTTGATGGGAAATTTCTGCAGCATTCTGCATGCAATTGTTTGAATTCCCAATTGTTCAATTTGATTGAATGTAGAGGAATCAGTAGAAAAGGAAATTTTACTTACATTGGTACTGGTTGACATTCAGAGTGTGTATACCACGTGATAAATATGTCATATATGCAACATTTTACTTAAAATGAGGACTTAAAACAAAGATAACTTTTCTTTTACTACACCATTTTAAATGAAACAAAGGGCAGTCTATGCCTCTTAAAGAGCCCAGCCATCATTTTATTTACAGAGTTTGATAAGGTGATTAGTTTCATCAAACACTTAAACAATCCTGTTTCCAAAATAATGTTTTGACAGTGCTCCGTCAGACGGCAGTATTGTGAAAAGGTTTGTTGGAAGTGTTTTAAGAAACTAAACTCTCAATCAAACTCTGGTAAAGGACTGAAGGTGGGGCTCCGAGGGTGGCGTATGTTATGTTATGGAGGAATGTTATGTTATGGAGGAATACATATAAATATAAGATCGACACTAAATGTGCTCTAACTATTTATTGCGACATGTATTTTACGATATCTAATCTAGAACTGATAAGCATGTGGCTGTGCCTAGGTATTTAACTTACTAGGGCAGATAACCCTTAGATGATAAAGCTATCATGTAACAGCGTAGACTGCACTATGTTTCATTTAAAACGGTGAAGAAACATTGAAGTTATCTTTGTTTAAAGTCTTCATTTGAAGCAAAATATTGCTTTTACACATTTTAGCACATGGTATCCACACACTGTCATTTAAACCCAAGATATTTCTGTTCCATATGTATGCTTTTCCAAAACTGATTATTTTTCAAGCTTTCACACTCAAATGTTCTGATTGAATAAATTTCCTTTGGGTTTCCTTACTACTTGATAAGCATCGAATGATCTTTAAACCAACCTTAATAAATTTAACCTGAGATTGTTAACTCATGTACTTGTAATATAAATAGCTAGCAAGAGCAGTTAAACTTAACTATACATATCAAAAGTGATTGGTAACACCTGTTTTATAGCAAAATAATCAACAAATAAGCTGCACATATTATTGTATGAAACATTCTGTATTACAACACAATTAGATATGTGCATAAAAACTGTAGGACTTAAACATCTGTTTTAGGTTGACAGAAAAGTTGTGAAAACAGAGGTTGGGATTTTGCTGAAAATCTCGCATGTAAATGTGGTAAGAGAATATTTTGCACAATAGATTCAACACCTTATATTACTACATAAAAAAACACATTAAATTATAATAGGTTATTGGAGAACTGCTGTTCAGAAAAATATATATCATAATGATAAAAAAAGAACTTTGCAAAATGAGAACTTTGTTTTTCTACACTGCATGTTACTACTTAATGTTTAGATCCGAATGAAGGAGATATTTGAGACACCAACACAGATTCTGCTGGTGCTTGAGCTAGTGACAGGAGGAGAGCTTTTTGAAAGGTTTGTGTTTTATGTTTAAGCAGTAGCCTCGGGACTTTCATTCAGAACTACTCAACCATTAAACATCAGTGCATTTCTTATATAGATTAATAAGATCTGGAGCATTCAAATTTCAAATAATTGTGTTGCGGTAAGTCAGTGTATATAGAAATTTGGTCAGTGCACAATAAGTAACGTCCAAAGGACCTTATGATTTGGGATCACGATATCTGTGTACTGACCAAATGTTCATATTTGCAGATGACAGCAATTCTAAAATATTTAATGATTAAGGTTTTAGAAGAAAATGTAAATATTGATTTAAAACTGATACACTCAGCTTTTATATTTGTTTCAGAATTGTTAATAGAGGAAAATACTCTGAGAAAGATGCTGCCCTAGCTGTAAGGGAGATGTTGGAAGGATTGGAGGTAAGATCTAGCTGTTATGGAGGTGTTTGAAGGATTGGAGGTAAGATCTAGCTGTTAGGGAGACGTGGAAGGATTGGAGGTAAGATTTAGCTGTTAGGGAGACGTGGAAGGATTGGAGGTAAGATCTAGCTGTTAGGGAGACGTGGAAGGATTGGAGGTAAGATTTAGCTGTTAGGGAGACGTGGAAGGATTGGAGGTAAGATCTAGCTGTTAGGGAGACGTGGAAGGATTGGAGGTAAGATCTAGCTGTTAGGGAGACGTGGAAGGATTGGAGGTAAGATCTAGCTGTTAGGGAGACGTGGAAGGATTGGAGGTAAGATCTAGCTGTTAGGGAGACCTGGAAGGATTGGAGGTAAGATCTAGCTGTTAGGGAGACGTGGAAGGATTGGAGGTAAGATCTAGCTGTTAGGGAGACGTGGAAGGATTGGAGGTAAGATCTAGCTGTTAGGGAGACCTGGAAGGATTGGAGGTAAGATTTAGCTGTTAGGGAGATTTGTAAGGATTTGAAGTAAGATTTAGCTGTTAGGGAGACGTGGAAGGATTGGAGGTAAGATCTAGCTGTTAGGGAGACGTGGAAGGATTGGAGGTAAGATCTAGCTGTTAGGGAGACGTGGAAGGATTGGAGGTAAGATCTAGCTGTTAGGGAGACGTGGAAGGATTGGAGGTAAGATTTAGCTGTTAGGGAGACCTGGAAGGATTGGAGGTAAGATTTAGCTGTTAGGGAGATTTGTAAGGATTTGAAGTAAGATTCAGCTGTTAGGGAGACGTGCACAACTTTTGTTTACATGCACAACGTTCGTTTGCACAACTTTTGTTTACATGCACAACGTTCGTTTGCACAACATTTGTTTACATGCACAATGTTTGTTTACATGCACAATGTTCGTTTACATGCACAACATTTGTTTACATGCACAATGTTTGTTTACATGCACAATGTTCGTTTACATGCACAACATTTGTTTACATCATTTGTTTACATGCACAATGTTTGTTTACATGCACAATGTTCGTTTACATGCACTTCATATTTTAAACATCAATAATACAATGAATGCCTTGATTTGTTTCAGTATCTTCACAAGAATGACATAATGCATAGAGATTTAAAGGTAAGTTTTTGCCTATGGTCATTTAAGTATCAATTATATTTTGTTAAATCAATTTCTATATTATTATTAAGACAGTGAACATTTTAGTTGTCACTATTAATAAAGCTAGGTAGGATGAACAGGTACTAAGCGTGATAAAAAAATAGTTAAAAAAAAGAAGTCTTATTTGACATCTGGCCCTGTTTGCTGTAGAATCTGATTAAAGTGTATACTATATGTATGTTCATTAATATATACATATTTATGAACTAGTAAGATAAGCTGGGTTGAAATCACCAGTACAGATGTCATAAATAATTTAAATATCACATGATAAAATATGGATGCTCTTCTCTTTTTCAGCCAGAAAATCTGCTGTACGAAAATTTATCAGAGAAAGCAAAGTTAAAAATAGGTAAATAGAAGGATATATAAATATTTACACTTTTCACTTATTTTTTTCATTGAAAAGAGTAACAGCAATAATGTCATTAACGCTTTAAAAAAACGCTTTTGATGGAGTATTGTTCTTTCTCATAGCTAAATTTTAATTGACAGAGCAACTGTTTCAGCGGACTTTGGTTTATCGAAGATTATTGGAGCCCAGGTAACAACAAACACAGTCTGTGGTACACCGGGGTACTGTGGTGAGTTAGACTTCAAGTACCTTCATTATTGTATGATTAGTTGAACACACTTAGGATTAAAAATAAAACACTTCACTTTTGATTTAATAAAGGAACGTTCGTAACAGGTACTGTTAGTCTTGTTATGCAGTTAGGAATTCATTTTTAAAAGAAAGAAAAAAACATATCATGCATTGTATTTTACTGGTGTTAAATGTCCATTCATATCGTTTTTCATTTGTTTATCCAGCTCCTGAGGTGGTCAAGGGAAAGTGCTATGACACCAAGGTAGACATGTGGAGTATTGGCGTCATCGCCTACATCTTGTAAGCAAACTTGCCCTTACAGTCTTATATCTTAGGTTGATTCTGGCTTTGAATAATTTTGGTTATTTTCTAACTTGATGTCTTGCATATATTCAACCTTTATTTAAAGAGTTTAATCCATTAACAGAGTTGGTATGCTGGATCAGATTTTCTTACAAATAACAACCTGTTGTGATTTGTTCCTTACCAGTAATAAGGACCTTGGTTTATTGCACGCACAGGTTATGTGGATATGAGCCATTCTATGATGATGAAGAAACTATCATGTACAAGAAGATTTTAAAGGGCAACTATGAATTCGACTCCCCCTGGTGGGACAACATCACAGAAAATGCCAAGGTACATAATGGTGGTGAAGATATAGCCAATGTCTTATGAATGCCTTAACAAGTATTCAAGATAAGTAATTGATCTGCATTTCTTCACTCTTAATTTAGGAGATGATATTGTTGACCATTGACTGTTCAAAATACAGAAGCATTTGAGCAATAATGCATCTTTTAAGTTCTAAACAAGCGTATATATTGATAACTAGAATGCATTATCTAGCTGTAAATTCATATATTCTTAAGCCTTTTCATCTAAGTAAACAAATCTAAAACAAGATGGATTAAAATGTGGTCATATTTTACCGTATGATGTAAACATCTGCACATGTATATTTCTAGGATTTCATAAGGAAGCTGCTGATAGTGGACGTAAAGTCCCGTCTGTCTGCGGTGGATGCTTTGAAACATCCGTGGGTGATTGGATCTGCCGCAGATGACAAACACCTTGAGGAAACACAGAAGAAGATCAAGGAGTTCAATGCTAAGAGAAAATTGAAGGTGAGTACATTACGAAATCATCTTAGACCAGAGTGCCAACCATTTCTAATTATGTCTCCCCCATAAATGGGTAAACATTGTTTTTGCTCAGTTGTCTGTCCGTCTGTCTGTCCATCACAAGACTAAGATGATGTCAAGGTCATACTTAGAGGTCAAAGGTCATATGACTATATTTCATGTCTGATGTTTACCATATTGAGACGATGTGCACATGTTACAACCAACTCAGTTCAAGGTCAAGGTCACATTAAGAGGTCAAAGGTCATATGACAATATTTTGTGTTTGCTCCATCTCTCTTGAACAGCTTTGAAGGGAATTGAAATAACTGCCCACAAAAGTTCACCATATTGAGATGATGAGCTGAGCGCATATGACAACCAGCTCAGTTCAAGGTCACCATCACGATTAGAGTTCAAAAGTCATCTGACTACATTCCGTGTCCAATCCATATCTCTTGAACCTCTTGAAGGGTTTGAAAAAAACTTGCCACAAATGTTCACCATATTGATTCGATGTGCAGAGGGGTAGACAACAGTTTTTTAATTACAAAAAACAACTGTCTAGTTGCTTACTAGTATCTTAACTTTATTTGGAATACTTTCTTCATTGAACTCCATTGTTGTTGGAATTACATTGTTCTGACTCTTTTGACATTCTTGTATCAAGTTTAGCTAAACAAGATTATAAGACTATGTGCGTGTTGTCAAATCACTGTAGAGCTGTTTCAGTTTAACATCATTGCTTGTCCTAACGCATGCTTTTCAATTTTCAGCAGGAATAGCTGAAGCTAAAATTCATCTGCTCTGTTAAACGACAGACTGTGTTGCATGCACATATTGAGATTGGACACATAGCTTACTGAGGCTGCACTAATGGCAGGTGTGTTTCTCTTGTAGGTGAACTAATCTCCATCTTGTTTTTTACAGGCTCTCACAGCCATCGGCCTTATGTTAGGGGAACACTTCGGCAACACCAGCACACAAACCTTGGTTCCCATGGCAACTAGTGACATTTCTCTTGAAATTCAACGAGCAAAAGTGAAATACATGGAAGAGTAGTTGTGCAGGGGATATCAATGACTAGCATGTGTGATCTGTAGTTGTTGTATTAATCAGCAATTACAAAATTTCACTAGAAAACCACTGTATATATTCCACATGAATTTTAGAGAGAATTTATTTAAAAAAAGCCTGCCTAACTTGATACTCCTCTAACTGAGCCTTACCAGTGTTTGTTGTGTCATAAAGTGTAGAAATGTATTCTGTAAAACCAGGCAGTGTACTTCTGGTTTCCACCTGTAAGAGTGGACATGATGCCTCAATGGCGAGCCCCATGCAGCATGCCAGTGTTACGGCTGGTCTCCTGGCTGATATTTCAGGCACTGACAGACATCACGCTGGTGCTGGGACCACACTTTGGGGTCTTTGGGGATCAGCTGCAGGGCCAGATATCCACCAGTGATGTCACAATGCAGGTCTCACAGGAGGCCATGGAACAGTGAATTGAAAACAACACAGGTCACAATGCATAGACGTCGGGCACACATCCAGAAGACTGATGATACATGTTGACGAGTTGTTCTGTTATTGTTCCAACAGTGGTACACATTTTGCCGATTGTTTTGTGTATATAGAAACTTTACAGCATTTACACTTTTATGAGAAAAGGCTGATTTTTAAGAAATCAGGAAATATTTACATTGTTGTAATTTATTAAAAATCATGCAAAGAAACTTTTTAAGTTTAGCAATCTGATGTAGTTGATATTGAAACTTACACTTGTACAGGGTTTCATGTTAATGTTGCATCATCTTATACAAGTACATGTCTGTGTTAACAACATCTGATAGTTACATATTAATCTTTAATCAAATAATGCAATATATGTTTGTTTTTATATGTAGAATTATTATGCTCTGTAACACTGGCTTTATTTGCTAGCATTTCCAGGTTTATTATGATACAATCAGTTCTAATGATACTGTCCACATATTTTAAATTATCCTGCATGATGTGATAGAAATGTACACTTATTTTGTTGTTTGTTATGAATTTATTCTTCATATTTCAACTCTGTGATAACAACCATTCAGAATAAAATATGTGCAAAACCTTTTGTTTTTTAGCTCATTTGATTTTGTCTTCTGCAAAGCATTGCAGACACATTTGGGTCACTTAGTACATGCAAGTTGCGTCTGGGTCATACGAGATCTCAAACGTTTTATGCATGGGGTAAATGACCCAATATAAGAAAAAAAACTGTTTCCAATCTAGAACTTTTAAAGAGCTTGTTGATTTCTTATTTTTGTTATAGTAAGATGACATGAATTAAAATGGCCAGAGTGAGCAAAGCTAGCAATCATTGAGATTAAAATTCAGGTCATCTTACTTGCTTGGAATATAACCTCATTGGCATATACATTGTCAAACATCTGATGCAGGGAGTGTCTATCAGATAAGTGGCAGTAGGTGGACCTTTAAACAAGTAGGAAAGTTGACATTCTTAATGATTAAGTCTATTACTTAATAAGTGCCTATCAGCAATTTCATTGGCTGAAAATATAGGTTGTATTCTAAGTATGCTTATTGGTTAAAGTACATGGCACATATTGATTTCTGGGTCAGTAGGTTAAGGTGGTGATATTTACCAATAAAATGGTATCCACTTGAAATATCAAAGATGCCTCATCTATGAACTTCAAACCTAGTAGGGGTATTGATCATGATCAGTAGATGACCCCTAATGATTAGATTTCAGAAGGTTCATCTTTATGGTTTTGGTGACATTTACTGACTTTCTTGTGTGATTACAAAAGGAATCACTGACTTAATACTAAGTAAACAGTGCCACAGCTTGGTTTACATAATCATGATATAAATCCTTTTGTTATTCTTTTGAAACATTGAAATGTTATGAAAATAAAAAAAACTGTCATGATCAATATGTTAAGAATCAATGTTGCTCATGAATGGCTAAACAGAGGATACTAGTATATTGACCTATGTCAATCTGTGTCGCAGATACGCGAAATATGTTTAAACATTACTAAATGATTGTGCTCATATCATGTATATGAATGTATCTGTGTGATACATATCTGGTATGCTATACAATACATTGTGCTTCAGGAAAACCAACCAATGTTATGAACTTGACCTTTCACAGAACAGCTGCTTACCACAACTATAGTCTTATGTTTCTTTCAACTTAAGATGGGTCACCCCTACAGTTAAAAGAAACATCTGACCATCTTGACTGTCAGGGAATTTTCAAAAGTACCCACGGGTCCGACTATCGGACCCATATCAAAGCAAAATGTAATTTTTCCCAATCTTAAGAAAAGAATCCCAATCAAAATTAAATAAAAACAAGAGCTGTCACAGTATGTGCCGAATCCCCCCGAATGTGACATTGACCTATGAACAAGGTCAGTACATGAAAAGTTGATCTTGCCTTTACGTGTCAAATACATATGGCAAGTTTTTTTAAATTGCCTCTAAACATAAAAAAATACCCATACTTGATAACCTACACTGTTATGTCCTTATAAGCAGCATTCCATTGTGAATAAACACTAAGACCTTGAGTTTAGAGGTAGGGACATGGGTCTTGCACGTGACATGTCGTCTTGTTATGTGGAACACATGAGGCAAGTTATTATAAAATCTGTCCATACAAGAGAAAGTTACAGCCCGGACACAACAACCTATACTCTATGACCTTATATGCAACACTCCGTTGTGAATAAACACTAAGTGTGACCTTGACCTTAGAGGTAGGGACACAGGTCTTGCATGTGACACGTCGTCTTGGTATGTGGAACACATGTGGAAAGTTATTTTAAAATCTGTCCATACAAGGGAAAGTTACAGCCCGGACACGAGTTATTGAGCCGGACACACAGACGGATGGATGGACGGAAGGATGGACGGACAGACAGTGCGATTTTAATATGCCCACCTTCGGGGGCATAAAAATATTTTATTTTTTTTAGCTGTACTGGCTCATGTTTTTCAACATCCTAATAAACTATGTGATGTTATGTTTTTGGGATAAATTGAATTCAGAAGTCATTGATTTTCATCACATTCAGAGATCAGTATAAAAAATTATCTGTCATGTTTTATTGAAATACACCCCCAAGGATTGATAGATCAGCCATTTTGGGTCTTTAAAGGGGAAAAGAAACTTATATAAAATAATTTCATCATTCGCAAGAGACTGAAAAGCTTGTTCTTTTAATGGTAAAATTTCCCAATTTTGGCATTTTTGTGAATTTACCCAAAATGTCTAGGGTCTTTTTACCAAAATGGGTAGATAAAGCCCAGTTAGACTGTAATAGGCAGCTGTTGTCTTTATATATCTAGAAAAGAAAATATGGCATGTCAAAAGGAATGACTCAAAGTTCCTTAAACTCTTCTTTTACTGGCAGTGTTTTCTAGAATCAAAACAATATTAAAATTTCAAGGTTATTTATTAACAAGCATGTAAGCACATTAGAACTGAAACAATAATTTATCTTCACAAATGTCATACCACTCTGCACTCCTCATACACTAAAAGTATCTAAGTTCATATAAAGAGTAGTTCAACTACTTTGTGGAAACTCGGGTCTTCTTGTTCCAGCTGAAGTTAGCTCCATATGATTTCACCTTGAAAGCTGTTTTTTTGGGTTCATCAACATAGCATTCCCAGCCTATAAATAGAAATAAAAGGTTCTTCAAAGAACAAGAGCAACTCAGAGTAAGCGCCCAAATTCGTCTATTGCCTAAAATGGGGATTTCTCAACTATTATTACAGCTTTGGTAATGGGAATTGTTGTACATTTAAGGACTGATCGCAATTTTCTTGTGTTTGTGCTGTATGAATGCAGTAGGGCATGCAAGCAAATACCATGAAGCCCCCTAGCACTTCTTCGTCATTTGCTCGCTCGCCCTACTGCGTTCATACAGTTTAAATGCAAGAAAAAATGCACTCACTACTTATATTTACATTTAAAAAAAATACATTCATTGTGATTAACATTAGTAGTATCTTCTGCCATTGAGCATTTGTTTTCAAAGAATAGCTGATTTTGTAACGTTGTTTATCATTGCTTAAATGATGTCAGACTTGTCCAATTTGAGTGCATAATTGACATATTAAAACAATGACGTCACACTGCCTTGCATGGTATACAATATAAACACCAAGTTTTATCCATACAAAGGACTAGGCGATTGTAAATATATCTGTATTGTATCAAGCAACATACCAAGTTACATTTGAATATTTTGAACAGGTCATTAAATGATGGCCAAGGTTTTGCACACCAAGCCTACTACTAGGGATAAAACAATGATTTTTAATAAACTTGTTTCAACAACTAAAGACAGCTTGTTATTCTTTTTAACCACTGAATTTTTTTTTTTTAATTGTTTGATTTCATTAACACAATCGACAATTTATCAAATGTCATGACCAATTATTTCCGATGGTCTATTATGGTTTACGGCTGATTCTCGATCCAATATAAACCTCAAGTTAATTTTAGCTCTTTAATCGTATGAATTTCTAAGTCAGATATTCAAAATTTACAATGTACATCTGTTTGAGTAAAATTATTCACTTTTTTTATTCCACAAAACAACCTTAAATATTGTTTATCTATTGAATAAATAACACTCATAATAAGACTTTTCTGAACATTGAACAATCTGATTGACGTGTTTTTAATATTCTTTTAGAGCAGTAGTTTAAGTAGTATTTTAGCTTAGAAAGTCACCACTGTTGTACTATTAAACGACATGACTAATATTTCTTACCATTTTTCTCACAAAAGTTCACTGCAGCATCCTTACTGTTGAACTCTAAATGAGTGTTGGACAATGGGTCTCCACTGAAATCACACATTATGTTATTTAATTTTGACATTTTAAGTTTAATCATTTATATAAAATTATATACTAAGTTAATTTTAATTGTTAATTAATAAATTTTACATAAACTAGGTACTAATATACAATGTAACAAATTACATGTCTTCAAATTTAAAAAAAACCAGTACTTCCAAGAATACATTATATTCGTATTTAAACAGGAAGAAGAGGTAATAAGGTAATTACGTAGAGGCCCATCCCATGAGAGGGTTTTCCCATCGTTCCCGAGTATCAAAGTCCATGCGCCACTTGTTGAGGCCGAATGTGCCACTCTGCATGGCATTCTTGGCAGGCATGTAGATCCGTATCCTCCTTGTTCTCACATGCTCCTCCGGCACTCCGCTCACAGGCGACAGTTGCTCCTAGGGGCAAAAACAGGGCATGTTTAAATCAATGCACACATAAATAGGAATTAATGAATACTTAATAATTTCACTTCTTCCATGAAATAAAGATCATTATATGTAATTCAAGATATAACATCTACGATGTACTTAATTTACACCTGATCTGCTTTCACCAAATACATGGTGGCCATGAACTTAATTTTGCAGAATAATTGAGACTGATTTACAAACATAAATGAGTCAACTTCACTAAGTTTAAGCCATTACAATTATTCAAAAACAGCTGCCCATAAGACCATTGATGATTGCAAATTGATTTAATCAGTAGGTTTAATTGCTCAAAAGCTTTGTATCAATTATCGCTCAAATACATGACTGGGCACTTTTGGCACATGCTTGCAAGCGTTAACCAGAGCTTCTAAGACAAACAAGGTAATAACTTCCATTAATTTAATGTAGAGTCTTATTTGGTTATTTTAAAATGTGTGATGACTGGGAAGCCTTGTATAAAGTATCAATTCATCAACACTAAGTGGTTCCTGAGATATGGTCTTATATAACAATAAATATTTTAATTTGCATCGGAAACTACAAACAAGGAGTGTGGCCAATGCTGAAGGCCATGTCAGGGTGAGTACTGGTAGAGTAGCTGTCCTTATTCTTTGAACAGTCAAGCTAAGTTTGCATCCATTTTACCCTTTGTCATCAGGAAAAGAGGTCTCATAAAAGAAAGTAAAAAACCTCCATCCAGTGCTTTTAAACACAGGCATATTCTGCGTAAATATACCGTATATAAAATTGTCCATTTGCGCATTTTTTTAATGAACAGAGCATACTGATACAATAAATTTATTAAAAACATACGGACTGGTTGCATTATTGTTATGCTTCTGAGACTAATAATCTAATTCCGACATCAATCTTCAAAATGGACAAAGTAAATTGTTGGAATACAAAGCAGACAAATACTTAATTCAGCTACAGGCATATGGCTCATCTGTCTTAAATGTAAAATTTTGGGGACATTTTATGAGACAAACAACACAAATTAGGACATAAAAAGTTTCATAAATTAAACTGTTGACATCTATATCCATGGTTAACAGATAAATTGATGGATATGCAGTTGGCTTCCCAACTTAGGAGTACTGGTAATCACATGATTTTGGAGATGCATATTTCTTCTAAAGAAAGGAGCATTGCAACTCATTTGGTCATTTCTTTTCAAATGCGCTGCTGATCAAATAAATTATAGAGATAATTGTCCACCCACATGTTTATCTACAATGATGGTATCCCTCTCTGTGTGCGTCTCGGATATTTCTTCGATCACTGGCACCTGTGTCACTCGAGAATCATCCGCCAGTGTCCTGAAACAAACAGTGAAACTAAAGCTATTGATAACTGTTAAGAAATATGTCAAAATAAGTGAATTTAAATTATGTCAGCAATATAATCCGTGGAAGAAACATTGTCTGCAATCACCATTGAGTTAACAACATGGAGAATGGATGCCACAATCTGTCAATATTGAAAATTCCTAGAAAATCTCCTGGCCCCATTTTCTCGAAACTTCTTAAGTCCCTTATAATAGGATTAAGCTCATTCACTATTTTTGTTTTCCAATAATTTGCATAATATTTACTTCGTTAAGAGTTTTTATACTTAAGATAGGAGTTATGTTGATGATAATCACAATTAACCATTTTTCATTTATGAATAATCAATTTAAGTATGTATTTTGACTTATTGAAATAAGCTACTTAAGCCTGTTAACTTGTTAAGCTTAAGAAGTTTCGAGAAATTGGGGCCTGGTGTTTATTTATTTGGACTAGATGGTTGTGTAGTGATTAAGTAGACTAATGGGAAGTCATTTTAATGGATGTCATGGGAGTCTTTTGATGATTTTAGTACGTGGCAGACCTGAGACATCCACCCTTACTTACTTTTCCATCTAGGAGATCCAAGCTAGAGGGATTATGTATCAAACGTGGCTGTTTAAGTGAATATGTCACTGAAAAGAATGATTACTGTGAATGCCCAATTAGTTTGAGCTCCAGGATTCCCTCTTGGTTTTGAAAAGTTATTGCCACTTTCATGCTGGGGGTCTAGGGGGCCGGGTTCCGCCCCAAAAAATCAGCAGACAAATCAACTAGATTGCTTTTTTGAAAAAGCGCTTGTCTCCCCTATTGTGTGGTCGTAGCTGAGAAAAAATAAATGATGGACATGAAATTTGTAATTTTGGACTGGAGACGAACCAACAGTGAAGTTTGGTTTATTCACCTGTATTAAATGGTGAAGAGAAAAAAGTGTTGTTGATTAATCTTGGAAAATGTAATCGAAGTTTGCATTGTATGAAGTTCCTGGGTGCAAGTGTTCTTCAATCATTGATCGGAAACCATTTTTCAGCTCAAGGTCATCGTGACCTTGACCTTTGACCTACTGATCACAAAATCAATAGGAATCATCTACATGACCAACTTGCATACCAAGTATTAAGTTCTTGGGTGCAAGTGTTCTTTAGTTATTGAGCGGAAACCGTTTCTTCACGTCAAGGTCATGGCGACCTTGACCTTTGACCTAGTGATCTCAAAATCAATAGGGGTCATCTACCAGTCATGTCCAACTAGCATACCAAGTATGAAGTTCCTGGGAACAAACGTTCTTTAGTTATTTTGCAGAAACCATTTTTAAGCTTAAGGTCACTGCCAACATATCGTTTTTTTCCAGAAGGTAACCTTGACCTTTGACCTATTGATCTCAAAATCAATAGGGGTCATCTACTAGTCATGAACAACTAGCATACCAATTATGAAGTTCCTGAACCCAAAGGACCCAAAGGATCTTTAGTTATTGAGCGGAAACATTGACCTTTGACCTAGTGACCCCAAAATTAATAGGGGTCATCTACTAGTCATGACCAACTAGCATACCAAGTTCCTGGGTCTAAGCGTTTTATAGTTATTGAGCGGAAACAAAATGTGACGTACAGACTGACTGACAGACAGGGCAAAAACAGTGTGTCTCCCATGAATGAGGGAGACATAAATACATGAAATAATAATATCATTAAATGCGCTCTTGCCATTTTTACGAAGCAATTATCGCGGATCTGAAGCATTTGATCTGGCTAATAGAATGTGACAATTGTCGATAATTACTCCACTTTTACTACTAAGAGCCATAATCATTTAAGGATGTCATTGTTAAACCGCGAAAGCTGTGCCCTAATTACCCATATGTCACAAACGCGATACGCTTGATTTACTGAAAAGTCTGAATAGATGATCATGCAAGCTTACGTCATCTAAAAAAAATATATCATGAATAAATCATTGTCAGCATAAAATTTTTCCAAAATGGAGAGAATGACGATCGCCCAACCCTTAGCTCTGATCATTTTCAAATATATTTGGTCAATTTTTAATTGTGGCATTACAGGGAAAAACAACATAACAAATGTCAAAATGATAAACAAGCTAATTTGTTGAATTGATATCCCCCACCAGACCAGGCAAAGTAGATGGCATGGAAATGGCATCGATGTTGATGAAAAACTCCAACTCACTAAGACATACAATACAGCTGCAGAGTGATGGACTCCTATGAACATTTGATATATGAGATGTGTTTGTAAGCAACTCTTTGAAAGAAAAGAATATTGTATATAGTGAAGCATTTAGATTTGACCTAGTAACCTAGATTTTGACATGTTACCCAGTTTTAAACCAATAAAATATTTCATAAAGGCAAATATTCTGATTAAGATATATGAAGATTGGACCAGAAACATTGCAAAAATATAGCCTCTAGAGTGTTCCCAAGGTTTTTAAACATTGGACCTAGTGACCTAGTTTTTGACCCCATGTGATCTAGTTTCAAACTAAGTCAAGATTGTATTGAGGCATTTTTTAATCAGTTTCATGAAGATTCAAGCGGAAGTTTTCTTTAAGATTTGACCTAACGGCTAATTATTTTTACCCGACCCATTTTTAGAGTCTACCAAAATAACATCAATGGAAACATTCTGACAATCTGAGCACATTTTGAACAAAGTCTGACTAAGCAATACCAATATTAGGTTCTGGACATGATTTTTGAAAGATTTGACCAAGTGACATAGTTTCTGACCTTATGTGACCTAGTTTCAAACTAGTCATTGATTTCACCAAGGAAAACATTCTGATTACACTAACTAATAAAAATAAAATTCAATGAGATTTCATCAAGGGAGTTATTCTGTTTAATTTTGAACATGACATAATTTTATCACAATTTTTTTTTGAATCACACTATTAGTGGTCCAAATCTAATGCCTCTAGTATAGTGTGATTCAATTTGCGAGTGACCATTTATAAATATTACTTATTAGCCAAACCCACTTAAATTGGTTTCTTTCATTTGAATGGAGTTTTCATGGCGGTTTAATGTATTTTGCATTCTACTACAAAAAGTTTATTTAAAATTTCGCATTTTTTCAGCAAGATGACATTGTGTTTCTCAGTAATTTAAGTGATGTGATTGGATGAGATGGAAAGCTTCGATCAATGAGAAGATATGTATGAATGACGATTGCGCTAGGTGTAATACTTAACTCTAGAAGGAACCTGGGCACTAACCAATCAATTTAAGGTGATCTCCGAGAATCCACCAATTGATTTGACCTAGTTACCCAATTTTTAAAACATACATGACAGTTTCAAATTAATCGAAGGAAAACATTCTGATAAAGTTTCATACTTATATGACCAAATATGTGTGTTCAAACGGTTTGACCTAGTTCTTGATCCCATGTAATGCACATTTATAAGCAGTCGAGATTGGATGAAGGGGGACTTTCTGACCAAGTTAGCACATCATCCGACCAATTTGTAGCACGATAATCATGTGGTTTCAGACAGACAAAAATAGACCGACGGAATGACAGACATTGCCAAAACAATATCATCCTCCCGAAACCTTCGATTCGGAATGGGGAAAAAGTATCCCTAAGTGACAAGAGTGTGAACGGTAAAAATTGTGGATAATGCCATTAAATTTAATGGATGGGGTAAACTGTCCTTGGGATAAAACGATACATTTCTTCGCTAATAAAAGCGTTTCACTTTCAAGTTTCTGCAATATAAAGTTAAATTATGAGGCGAACTAGCTGCATTAGTTTCGTTCTAGAGAAACCTACCGAATGAAGTTTCTGGTCAAAAGACTGCATCTGTTTCGGAATATTTGCGTTACGGACGCCATATTTGTTTCCGAACAACTTATTCGAATTAATAAAACCCTTCCGATCGATCAAAAATGGCTAGGGAGAGAGAAAGGGGGAGAGAGAGGTTTCGTAAGTGTTGTGTTTACATCTTTAAAAATCAATTAGTGTTTTATATACAATACTGGGGTCTTAAGTGAAAATCATTTTAAATTAAAGAAGACAGAATTTTAAAAGAATACATAAAAATAAATAACGAATTAAAACTGTTCCATATTTAGGTACTCCGAGGACGAAAATGGCAGTCTTCAACATTGCGGTTAATAAAGCACTTTTTATTCAGATTGGTAGTATCATGAAAAATGCCGTTGATATCAACCAATTGGTCTTGAATCCTAGTATGCTGGTGGAAAATTTTGTAGTTGTGGTGCAAGTCTAACTTAAAATATTTCAAAAATAGTGGCCAAAGTGTTCCGATTTAGGTACTCGCCCAGTAGAGCCAGAGACGATTTATTTTGCAAGTACAGAATCATCATCATCACCATCACCATCATCATCATCATCATCATCATCATCATCATCATCAACAACAAAAACAACAACAACAACAACAACACTTATCCTTACGTATAGTGGCTGCCTTTACGTCATGTGTCTCAACATTTGCAAAGTATTTTTTCCTGAGTCCGGCTATCTTTATTAATTTAGAAAGTGAATTCCTGGAACACGTATTGGGTCTAGTTCCCAGCTACTTGAATGGTGTCCAATAGTTTCGGTTTCGACAATGAAACAACGCTGTACGTGGTACCATTAGTCAGACTTTGTCTTTCTCCAGTGCGAATAACTAAGAACAGGTAAAACATAGTGTCACAATCTCATTAATCTCGATATGATTTTATAATATTGAGGTTGGCCTTGTCCATATGTAACCGGGGTACACGGCCAAACAATCTCACCTATTTTATATGAAACACTAATTGATTTTAAAGATGTAAACAAAACACTTACGAAATCTCTCTCTCTCTCTCTCTCTCTCTCTCTCTCTCTCTCTCTCTCTCTCTCTCTCTAGCCATTTTTGATCGATCCGGGAAGGGTTTTATTTAAGTCACTTGAGGTCCTTGTTTGACACAAGTGCAGTACCCGCATTCAACGAACGATACTTGAGGAATATTCATTGCTGTCGGAAATGATATAGTTTCCCAAGAAATTAAAGATTTTTAATCAAATTGTGAAGATCTATGGATAAAATAAACTTATTTGGTAGCAAATCTCTTCTCATCGGAGCATATTAATTATAAACCCCATGAGCATGACCAGTATAGTTGGAATGAAATCTCAAAATCGCTTAATAAAACCAGCAAACTAAATTGCAACATCTGGGTCTCTGAAGACAGCAACTTTCCCAAACTGGATTGGGACCACCAGGGCCCTCCGCTGACGGCAAACATCCCTCATACTACACACAAATCATCGAAACACTTAATGACTGCAACCTTACTCAATCAGAAGCTCTACCAACTCGTGAATCTCATTATAATAATTTTAATATTTTCCTTTAAACAATTCAGAGTCAATATTCTTTCTGGCATAAGTGATCATGATATTGTCCAAACTAAATTTAACACTTCTTTAAGAACCCTTTCTCATAAACCGCAGACTAGTTCACTGTTTAAGAAAACAAATTGGGGTGGGATGAAGCAATAGCTGGAAGTTAACAATCAGGAAATGTTTGAAAGTGGTAAATACTCTCATGTCAATGTTGACAATTATGAGAACATTTTCATTCAATTCTCACGTCCCTTTTAATTTTTTTTATCCCTTCCAAACTCTCCAGAACAGGAAATAATCTTCACTTAGAAACTTGTTGTGTTTCAATGTAGGTATGTAATAAAGACACTTAAAGTTTTACTACATTTATTCTACAAGTGTAATACATGTGAATACATCAATAGTGCCTCTCTGATACTTCTAGGGGTTCCACCTTGTCCATCAAACATGCCTACCAATGTTATCTTGAAGACAATCTCAATATTGCTTCCAATGATCAAACCTCTAAATGTTACACACAAAAAAAATTCAAATCCATCCATTACAAAAAGCAAACAGATCTAATTTTGCTTGACTTCAGCAAGGCTTCGACAAAGTCACGAGAAACTTGCCCTCAAACTTCATGGTTCTGCTCTAAAATGGCAAAGAGTTTCTTGATAACCGACGACAGACGGTTGTTGTTAACGGGTCCCATCAAAACCCATACCTGTCTCATCTGGAGTCCGCCAGGGACCTGTACTGGGGCCACTACTCTGTCTAGTCAACATTAATGGCCTTCTTCAGAATATTTAATCCAAAGTCAGACTATTTGCTGATGGCACTACCATTTATTTAACTTTCTCAATATTTACCCAATCAGAAAATCTCAAGAAATAATTTGATATACTTAAACACTGGGGCCATTAATGGGACATGCAGTTTAACCAATCTAAATGACAAGTCGTTATAACAAGGGCCAAAACCCCAATTCAAACACAGTGCACTCTTCACCATTGTTTACTAGAATTTGTATCTCCAGCAACATATCTGGGTGTTGACCTGTCCTCAGATATATCGTGCAACATACATACACAAAACTCGTGTCTCTAAGAAAGCAAACAGACACATTTGGCTGTATGATGAAAAAGATCAAGATTCCCGTCCTCATCCTGAATATTGCTCCACACTACGTATGGTGACCTTAATTTGTTGGTGTCATTTCACTGATACCCACATATTCCTTAAATCCGTCCAACGTAGGGCTGCAAAATGAGTCAAACATGACTTTGGACACACATCAAGTGTCACAGATATGATGAAGTCTCTATAGTGGCGTAGACTTGATCATAGAAGAATAGTTATACAGGCTCTATCTTATAATATGTACAAAATAACACATGACCTACTAGCTACCCCTATGTCTGGCTACTTATCCCACTGACAAGACCATCCCGGCACAGGGACCATCACAGAAACTCTTACAGATTAGATTCTCACAGATCAGTATCTGCCACCATCGACTATTACAAATTCTCCTTCATCCCAAGAGCTGTATTCAAGTGGAACAACCTCCCACCTAGCCTGGAGCAGTTTAAAACGGCTGTCGTTCAGATTGAACATATCTAGGCATAGGGAGTTATCTAACTACTTTTATTTTTTACCTAATCTGTACCTCATATTTTTTTTTAACTTTGCTGTTTTAAGTTCTGTTTCTTTCACAACCTTTGTTAGGGGATATCACTGCGTATGATACATTTTCAGATAATACGATCGAATTTGAATTCGAAAATAAATAAATTAAGATACACTGGAATTGATGACGTAGTTCACATTTCCGGTGAATTTTCGATTTTTTGTTTGAACAAGTTTCTAAGAAATTATTTTCAAGATACTTATAATCATTTAAAGATGTGCGAGAATTTGCAATTGATATTTGCAGTTTTCAGAATGGGGGTTTATTCTGTAAGTGCCATTCTGTTAATTTAGCTGTCATCACAGGAGCAGGTTGCGTTGTTTTAACACGGTGCAGGAAGAAGTGAACCATTTCACAAGTGAACCAGTTCCTAAGTGTACCATTTCAGGACCAAGTGAACCACATTTGCATCATATAGTGGCTATTGTGTGATGGCACACTGCCTGAAAGATGATAATAACCAGTAATTATCGCCATTTGAATGCAAGACTTCACACATTTGCTACACTGTTAAAGATGTTTATTTAGCTGTTAGAAATTGAAAAGGCATGCAGACTTTTAAGCTTCATGACAATTAAAATAGTAGCTATTTTCACTTTATGATAGTAACATAAATACAAGAGATGCAGAAATAATATGATATTTATTACAAATCTATTAAATTAACAACACGTGTTACAGTACAAATAATTGATGTTAATAATAATGGGCATGTGAGACACCAGTATTGCACTTGCGATGTTGCCATCTTTTGCAAACAGCACACTGTATAGCGTGACTTCTGCCGGTAACATTGATTTTGCATGCGATGCATGGGTATTCAGCTGACATGGCTGGTGTTGGTCTATATTGACTGATGTACTAATAAAATGGTCAACTTATATACAGGTTTTCATACAAATTAAAGAATGTTTCAGTTATATGTCACTATGTTTGTTCACAGCTTCTGTAAGTGAGCTGTTTAATTAGTAATTACCAATTAATAAGGCCAATTAAAATTAAAGTACAATTATCCATTAATTACACCCAGACTTATTATGTCTCCCCCTCTCTGGGGGAGACATATTGTTTTTGCCCTGTCCGTCAGTCCGGTAGTCCGTCCGTACGTCACACTTCGTTTCCGATCGATAACTGGAAAACCGCATGACCTAGGATCACCAAACTTGGTAGGGAGGTTGGTCGTGAGGTGTAGAGGATCCCTATTGTTTTTGGGGTCACTAGGTCAAAGGTCAAGGTCGCGGCGACCCCCAATATAAAAAACATTTCTGCTCAAAATCTTGAGAACGGTTTGACCTAGGTTCACCAAACTTGGTAGGGAGGTTGGTCATGAGGTGTAGAAGATCCCTATTGTTTTTGGGGTCACTAGGTCAAAGGTCAAGGTCGCGGCGACCCCCAATGTAAAAAACATTTCCGCTCAATATCTTGAGAATGGTTTGACCTAGGTTCACCAAACTTGGTAGGGAGGTTGATCATGAGGTTTAGAAAACTCCTATATTTTGGGGGGTCACAAGGTCAAAGGTCAACGTCGCTGTGACCTCTAATGTAAAAAAATATTTCCGTGCAATATCAGGAGAATGCTTTGATCTAGGTTCACCAAACTTTGAAGTGAGGTTGGTCATGATGTCTAGATGATCCCAATTGTTTTGGGGGTAACAAGGTCAATAGTCAAGGTCGTGGTGACCTTCCATGTAAAAATCATTTGCGTGTAATATCTTTATGTCTCCCCCATTCATGGGGAGACATATTGTTTTTGCCCTGTCTGTCAGTCAGTCCATCAGTCTGTCAGTCAGTCAGTCAGTACGTCACACTTCGTTTCCGCCCAATAACTATAGAACTCTTAGACCCAGGAACTTCATACTTGGTATGCTAGTTGGTCATGACTAGTAGATGACCCCTATTGAATTTGGGGTCACTAGGTCAAAGATCAGGGTCAACGTGACCTTGAGGTGAAGAAACGGTTTCCACTCAATAACTAAAGATCCTTTGTGTCCAGGAACTTCATACTTGGTATGCTAGTTGTTCATGACTATTAGATGACTCCTATTGATTTTGAGATCAAAAGGTCAAAGGTCTAGGTTACCTTCAGGTAAAAAATGTTATGTTGGCAGTGACCTTAAGCTTAAAAATGGTTTCTGCTCAATAACTAAAGAAAGCTTGTACCCAGGAACTTCATAGTTGTTCATGACTAGTAGATGACTCCTATTGATTTTGAGATCAGTAGGTCAATGGTCAAGGTCACCGTGACCTTGAGGTGAAGAAACTGTTTCCGCTCAATAACTAGAGAACGCTTGCAACCAGGAATTTCATACTTGGTATGCTAGTTGGTCATGACTAGAAGATGACCCATATTGATTTTGAGATCACTAGGTCAAAGGTCAAGGTTGCCTTGACCTTGAAGTGAAGAAAAAGTTTCCGCTCAATAACTAAAGATCCTTTGGTTTCAGGAACTTCATACTTGGTAAGCTAGTTGTTCATGACTAGAAGATGACCCCTATTGATTTTCAGATCAAAAGGTCAAAGGTCAAGGTTACCTTCAGGTAAAAAATTATACGTTGGCGGTGACCTTAAGCTTAAAAATGGTTTCTGCTCAATAACTTAAGAACGCTTGTACCCAGGAACTTCATTCTTGGTACGCTAGTCGGTCATGACTAGTAGATGACCCCTATTGATTTTGAGATCAGTAGGTCAAAGGTCAAGGTTGCCATGACCTTGAGTTGAAGAAATGGTTACCGCTCAGTAACTAAAGAACACTTGCACCCAAGAACTTAATACTTGGTATGCAAGTTGGTTATGTAGATGATCCCTATTGATGTTGTGATCAGTAGGTAAAAGGTCATGGTCACGATGACTGTGAGCTGAAAAATGGTTTCCGATCAATAATTGAATAACGCTTGCGCCCAGGAACTTCATACAATGCAAACTTCGTTTACATTTTCCATGATTAATCAACAACACTTTCTTCTCTTCACTATTTAATATAATCGAATAAACCAAACTTCACTGTTGGTTTGTCTCCAGTCCAAAGTTACAAATTTCATGTCCATCATTTATTTTTTCTCAGCTACGACCACACAATAGGGGAGACAAGCGCTTTTTCAAAAAAGCAATCTCTAGTTTGTTTTTGAGACATGATTGAGGTGTAAATAACAAACATAGTGATTTTTATTAACATAGATATATGAAATAAAATTCAACAAAGTAGGATGTATTGATAATATATTCATTATAAGGATTAAATAAAAAGGTATTTTGTTGTTAATTTTTCTTTTCTTTTTTTCAAAACATTGTTATATCAAAATACAAAATTCTAATAATTAAACACTTTGAAATGATTAACAATTTATTCATATAATCATTTATAACCAGGAAAATAAACTCTGAAACATAATATAACATTAAGACAATATTCCCTATATAACATACAGATGGTTCACTACGTCTCACCAAGTGGTTCACTTAGTCCTGGTTCACTTAGTCCTACATTCGTTTTGACACACCACGACCCCGCCCGTTTTTGTTTTTGTTTAAACATTTAAACAATGAGCTCTTCTTCACAAGTTCAATCCCTTCTAACTGCACATTGTGCTTAATCAATATTATGATTTATTTTTTAATACTTTCAGAAACTTTCAATATGTTCTTCATCCTTCCCACAAGTAGCGCCCAACAATTCCTGACTTAACATTTATTATTCCGCTTTGACATCAACAACTTTACAAACACTCATGATGTATCACAATACCTGTATGTTTAAAAGACGAAATTAAAGCCATTCACAGAAATAAAAAATCACTAAGATTACATAAAGACGCAGTGTTTTTTCCGCTTACAAACTTGTGACTAAATTTAGTAAAATAGGATATAAACAAAGTTTTTTTGCAGTGCAAATTTGGATAACTTATTAAGTAAATTGTGTAGAAAACAGGACACCATGAACGGTTTGCAGTAAAAAGAATTATTTGCTGATTTATTGCATGTACAAAATTCTATTGATCGATAACTGATATAACAGCTGACCTTGTCCAGTGTACTATATTTTCACCTGCACACGTGGAACGACTACGCTGGTCAAATTCCAAAGTATACTGCAGAACATTAAAACGTATACACTACCTTTTAAAGAGCATCTTTCAATGTTCCATTAAATAATGGCAGATAAAGCTGATACAGACAAAAAGCGTAAGCCAAGCAAGCAAAGCATAAGTGAGCCGAGTGAAATAGAAACCAGTGTGACGGAGGATAAATCTCCTGATACTAAGAAAAAGAAACAGAAAAAGAAAAAGACAAAACACACAGATATAGAAGCGGTCATGGAAGACGACGAGTATGAACTAGAAAAATCAAACGAGAAAGAGATTGCTGGAATTAAAAAGCAGCTAAAAGAGATCACTAGTAAATTAAATAGCATGGTGTCAAAAATCGATAAATCGACAAGCACACTAGAAAAGAAGCTTGAGCAAGTCATTGATAAAGATACCGAGGGAATGAATATAAGAGAAATCATAAAAGAAATGTTCACTGATATGAAGGAAAGCCTTCTCGGGTCAGCGATACTCAGAATTGAAAAACTCGAATGTCAGCAATTTGACAGAGAGTCTGACAAAGACAAGCAATCCAAGAAAATAGAACAATTAGAAAAGCATATCAAAGATAGAGATCAAGAAATAGACACACTGAAGAGAGATGTGATTGAAAACGAAACCAAAAGAGAGTACTCACAGAATGATTTTGAGCAATACACACGCCTTAATAATATACGGATACGAGGATTGCCGGAAAATAACGAAAATCCGAGAGCTGAAAAAGCAGAAGAGACCGCCGAAAAAGTGGTAAAACTACTCAGTGAAAGAAAAATCAATGTTGTATATGACGACATTGATATTTCTCACAGGTTATGGAAAACTGTACGTGGAAAACGAGATGTGATCGTTAGATTCAAATCACGAATGAAGCGTGACAGTGTCATGAGAAATAAGAGAAGTCTTCGCGGTTCAGGAATATGGTTGTTTGACGATCTGACAAAACTCAATCATGAGGTATTCATGAGTGTCCGCCATAAGATGAAAGACGAAGTCGATCAAGCGTGGATTTCGAACGGCAAAATCCTATATAGAGACAAATCGGGCAAGGTTATTCGGGTGGACTACGACGATTATGACAGTTGGCTAGATCTTCCTTGGCCGAACACGTAACTTTCTGGTGCACAGTGTAGTAGCAGTGGTCATCGGATTAAACTGTCCATACATTATTTGATATCATGCGCTATTATTGATCCTATTTAGAACGTATCGTGATTATTCATCAAGGTCATCCGCTTGTCAAATATAAGTTAGGTAGTCAATAGCATGCAGTAAACGCATATTGTACATTGTTTAATTATATTATAAGATATATAGCTTTACACATCCCATTCCTGTTTAAATATTATACGAATACACTTCAATTTTACATATTTCAAAATCCATTAATGTGTATAATGAACAAAATATATTGATATCACTAAAATATTCAAGTATATGAACTGTTTACAATACTGGTTAAATACACATGCATATCTTTTATTTTTCTTAGAATACGCATACTTCTGTATAAGCACATGGGTGTTTTTCATATAAGAATAAAAGCATATTGAATCAAAGGCGCAACAGGAAAGACATTTTATTATGATATAACAAAAAAAAAATAAAAAAAAATGTAAACATCTAAAAATGATAATCACTATCAGCAATGCCTTTTTGTTTTGTTTTCGTTAAAAGGCATGGATAGACATTGCTATGCATCTTAAAAACACTTTGCGTCAACATATATCCCTTGTTTTATTTTTTGACAAGGGTTGATATCATTTGATATATCGTCTTATCAAAATTCATGTATTTTACAAGTGTTTTATAGAAACACATAATATATTTTGGCTACACATATTATGACTTTTCTATACACTTTAATATTATATGTGCTTTGTATACGAATTCGACCTTAGATAGTTACTTCAAACTATATATTTTTAATATTTAACTCGTGAAATATCTTATACCTCTCAATTTGTGTATTTTGTTGTTTAGCTATACTTATAACGTTGCTTGAATAATTTATTATTGATACATATAAATAGAAAATAATCCTGCACGTGCACATAATGAGTAATATATATATATATTATTCATGCTCATGAATGTGTGTTTGTGTGCGTGCGTCCCTGAGTGAGCTCGTGTGCGCGCGTGCGTGCGTGCGTGTTTGTGTGTGTGTGTGCGTGTCCGTGCGCATGCGTGGGTGCTTGCTTGTGCATGCGTGTGCGTGCGTGCGTGCCAGATGACACGAACATGTTGGTGAAATATAACACACAGTAGTTAAAATATTGCTTAAATCTTGGTTCATGACAACGTGCAAGCACACGTTCAGAATATGATACTCTTTGTTATACGCGCACATTACGTGCATGTGGGAATATATATTAAATTTATTGTTATGTTCATTATAAACATTAGTTAAAATATTTCTATAAAATATAAATATCATACAAGTTTTTTTTTTCCATATATATTGTGTTTTTTTTTAAATTTGTATAGGCTATGAATGACATGATATTTAGATACATTATGTTGTACCTTTTTATATTGATTGCAATTTTTTTCACATGCATATTGGCAAGCTTCTGAAATGTGTTTACAATCACGACCATACGCATCAACGATTTTATATCTTTTGTACATGCAAATAAAATCTGCCAATCATTATACACATACACAATGTTTTACACATTATACAATAGAGGAGCATTCAAATATTTAGCCCAAACTTCTTTATTTAAATCCGCATGGATTGCACATTATGTACTATAAATGTAAGAGGATTAGGAAACAAAACTAAAAGAATGCAAATATTCCAGTGGTTAAAAGAGAAGAATTATATGTTTTATTTGTTACAAGAAACACATTTTCATAATAAAAACAAAGAACAATGGGAAAAAGAATGGGGCGGGTTATGTTACTTTAGTGGTTCTTCCACAAACAGTGAAGGCGTTGGAATCCTTGTTAATCCAAATTTTCCAGCTAGCGACATAATAAAATACGAAGTTTTATTAGGCAGAATTCTAGCAATTGAACTTTCTATCAATTCCAAAACATTTATCATTATAAATATATATGGCCCTAACACGGACGACGTAAACATATTTAAAATTTTAGAAAATTTTCTGCATATACACTCAGACACACGATATATCATAGGCGGTGATTTTAACACGATAATTGATGTAAATCTAGATAAGAAAAACGGCAATATCAACAAACATAATCGTTGCCGTAAATATATAATCGATGTTATGTCGACGTTTAATTTAATTGATATATGGCGTTTGAAACATCCAGATAAAAAGCAATTTACATGGCATTCGAGCACAAAACCAAGCATTCATTGCAGATTAGACTATTTTCTAATTTCAGACATGTTACAAAATTATATTATTGACTGTAACATCAATGCAAGTTTTAAAACAGACCATTCCTTAGTACTTTTGAAGTTTAACACACAAGAAAACAAAAGAGGACCAGGATACTTTAAAATAAATAATAGCTTAATATTAAATCAAGAATATAAACAATTGATTAAAGATACTATTGAAAACACTGTAAACATAAATAATGAAGCTAATCCAGTCACCCTGTGGGCTATAATTAAAGGCAACATAAGAAACACAACTATAGCATTTGCATCTAATCTAAAAAAGAAAACAAACATAAAAGAAAAAGAAATAATAACCAACATTGATAATCTAGAGAAAAAAATACCCTTAGAACATGATCATAGCAATATTTCAGAACAGATAATGGCTTTAAAATCAGAACTTAATGAAATTATTTTAAAAAGAGTTAACGGTTCAATCTTGAGATCAAAAGCCATACACATTGAAAATAATGAAAAAAACACGGCATATTTTTCTAATCTTGAAAAAAGGAACGCAGAAATGAAAACTATGAATAAACTAAGAGTCAATAATAAATTAGTTACTGGTCAAAAAGATATACTCAATGAACAACACACATATTATAATAAATTATATAAGAAAAACGAAAATATTGAAACTGATATGTCAATGTTGAATTATACCAACACTAAATTGAATAATGAACAAATTGGATCTTGCGAAGGTATTTTAACCGAACACGAATGCCATAAAGCAATACACGAAATGAAAAATAACAAAAGCCCTGGTTCTGATGGTCTGTCAGTAGAGTTCTATAAAACCTTTTGGGATAATATAAAACATTATTACTTAAAATCTATTAATGAATCATTCAGAACAGGGCACTTGTCGGATCTACAAAAGCAAGGAATAATCTCTCTCATCCCAAAACCCGGAAAAGATTCAGAACTAATTTCTAATTGGAGACCAATAAGTTTGCTAAATGTCGACTATAAAATCGCAACAAAAGCCATAGCGAATAGAATAAAAAACATTTTACCGAGCATTATTAGCCCGTACCAAACAGGTTTTATCAAAAACAGATATATTGGAGAAAATGTCAGACTCGTAGCAGAATGTATATCTCATTTCAAAAAGACAAATACACCTGGTCTCATATTTTTCGCTGACTTTGAAAAAGCATTTGATAGCTTAGACCATAACTTCATAATATCGTGTCTAAGGCATTTCAATTTTGGTCAAGATCTTATAAATTGGGTTAAACTCTTCTACAATGATATAAAAAGCATTATAACAAGTAACGGATACTTTTCAGAGGAAATAAATATTGAACGAGGAGTCCGTCAAGGGTGTCCCCTTTCATCATATTTATTTATTATATGCATTGATATACTGTCAAACGCAATACAAAATCAAAATGATATAATCGGCCTCACCATCAATAATATAGAAATTAAACAATCACTTTTTGCTGACGATGCCACCTATGTAAATAATGGTACAGAAAAATCCTTCTCTACACTTATAAACACAATAGAGAATTTCGGTAGAATATCTGGCCTAAAGCTTAATTCGAACAAATCAATTATACTTAGAGTTGGAACTCTTGCCAAATCAAGTTTAACATACTTCCCAGATAAGAAATTTATTTGGACCTCCACGAATGCTAAAACACTTGGAATAACCTTCACTAATAATGAAAAAGAATTATTAGAACTCAATTTCCTCCCCAAATTACAACACTTTAGAAACTGTTTGAAAAGCTGGAACCATAGAAAACTTACACTTCTTGGGAAAGTTACTGTTATAAAAACATTTGCTTTACCAAAAATCATATATCCCTTAACGGTTTTGCAAACCCCACCAAAAAATATACTTGATGAAATTAACAAAGATATATATAAATTCATATGGAATAATAAGCCTGAAAAAATAAAAAGAACTTGTATTACAGAAAAATACGAAACCGGTGGTTTGAATTTACCTGATATATACAAACTCACCTTATCGATAAAATCATCATGGGTTAAAAGAATACTGGATCATACCTATAAAGGTCAATATAAGCAATTCTATAATATTCTATTAAATAAATTCGGGGGTGACCTCGTATTCGAATGCAATTTAAATGAAAAACTCATCAAAAAGATATGCTGCAATAATCCCTTTCTTCTAGATATACTTAGTTCCTGGACAGAAATAAATCAATACACTCCTAAACCACCAACAAGTAAAATAATCATATGGAACAATAAATCAATTAAAAATAATTGCAATACATTTTACATCAATGAGTGGTACGAAAAGGGAATTAAATATCTTCAACATATTTTTGACTATCGTACCAAACAATTTTATTCATTTGAAAATATTAAATATTTATACGATATCAATACTAATGATTATCTCACATATTTTCAACTCTTATCTTGTATTCCACATGAAATAAAAAATAAAATGAACTTAGAAACACCAGAAAATACCACAGCAAACACACTTAAACATAAAATTATGTCCAGTAAAACAAAACCAAACAAGCTTTTATACTCTATCCAACAAAAAGGTGAAATGAACCAACATTTACAGGAAAAATGGATAAAACACTTACATTTGAATAGTATAAATGATATACCCTGGAAGTCAGTGTATACAAAATATATAGCTTCGACGAATGACATTTCTTTAAGAAGCTTCCAATATAAGTACATTAACAGAATCATACCGACAAATACTTTCTTATATAAATGCAAATTAACCCAATCAAATTTATGTGATTTTTGTCAGGAAAATATTGAAACACAAGAACATCTGTTTTGGGAATGTAAAATATCACAAGACTTATGGCCACAATTGATGAACTTAATAAATCAAAACATTACTCCACTTGTTTTAGATTTAAAAATAATAAGTCTCGGATACAATGATAAGTCACAACATTCAAACATCGTAAACTTTTTGATATTGGTAATGAAATTTTTCATTAGTAACATGAAAAATAGAGGTATAATTCCAACCTTTGCATTCTTTTTGAATTATATCAGACTAAGAGAAACCATAGAACGAGAAACTGCCCTCGTTTACAATCGAATACATATCCATCAGAAAAAATGGAACCTTTTGAACAATTATTTAAATCTTTGAATGCTCCATACAGTAACAACAACAACAACAACAACAACAACAACAACAACAACAACACTATTTAATGCTCCATACTCCTTACTGTCCATTAATCATCATTCACAATAATAATACTCAAATTTCAAACAGTAACACCAATTATCACTAATTTAAAAACCTACATAAATAACATCACTCTACCAAAACGCAACCAAAAACTCATATAGATCCAGTTGCATAGTATATTTGTTAAAATAGTAAATACATCATTATCATTGCTTGTATACTGCTTTATATGTGTTTTTCTTGTGAATATTTCATAATAAAAAAAAAAAAAAAAAGATTACATAAAGAAATATGGTGAAATGCATGTGTACATACAATACTGTCAGACCAATGTGATGCAATTTTATTGTTTATACAAGCTTGGTAGCATGCACATGCGCTGTGCTAAATTGGAACGTGTTAAAAACAACATTGCCTGTAAATTGTTTTTTGCATAGGGTAATTATACATGTAGGTTTTCATAGTCCAATATCCCATTTATCTGTTTTTGCAAAAAAACTTTACCTTTAAACAGGCCAATCAAAGTCTTCCAGCCACTGTTTATGTTGGGCTGTGACATACTACTTAAAGATCTACTTACCACAGTTTCAACAATGTACTGTTTTCTTTCTTCTTTGAATGAAGATAGTTCAGGTGCAAAGACCATCCAAATTATAGGAATTCCCGTTAACCTTAAACCTCTATTGTTCTTTTATAAGGAAGGAACACTGACAGTGACTGTTACTGAACCTTCCAGTTGTACGGTTTCTAATAAATTTTAGTAGTCCATATAAATATTTGAGTGTCCTAAAATTGTCAGTGATTTTTTATGAAAATGGTTAAGAAATATTTTTCAGTAAAAGTCATAAATTGAAAGTCTTTAGTCTTTTATTGATAAAGGGTTTGGTATAAGCAGCTGAATGATATACATGTAATAAAGATGATATCTCAGATACTTCTATGCAAATGTTTCAGCTGTTCCGAAGATTGTGTTGTGGTGGGCCTCCCCCAGCGAGGCCAACATTTAATGTCCTGTGTTTGGGACTCGGAGGCTCAGGAAAAAGTTCCCTTCTCGCAAAAGTCAGTGGTGAATCGACAGATGCAATAGAACCAACTGTGGGTAAGCTGTTAGGATATATAACGCTCAGTCTGAAATGTTGCATAATGAACTTGCATCAGTTCTAAAACTGTTTATTTTGCAGTTAGATTTGACAAACTTGTTGAATTAGAATTTCAGTTTACCACTTTTATGTTTATAGTAGCTGTTTTATTGGTCCCAGCTTGAACTAATTATTTTTTGCATGTACAATGATGATGATTTAAAGATATTATATAGGATACTCAGTAATAGGAATTTGGGATGCTTGGTGACCACATATAATATATAAAGTTTGATTGTGTTTTATCATTTTAAATATAAAGATGCACTCTTACTCCCAAATAAGAAAGAAGGAAGTGTTTTGATATAGCAAAAACGATGAATAAATGTGGTTCTTATGAAGGATACCGAGTTTGATTGGAAAGAAAGAAAGGTGCAGAAAACATATCTACCTTTTTTAAAACGATAGTAGATCACAGTAAATCTTTTTAGCACTCACCAATCATTTAATATTTTTGCGTTTTCAGCTTTTAAATACACGATTACAATTTTGTTATCAGTAATTAATATTTTCCATAAATGCATTATTTAGTAAGTAGTTAAAGGTTCATCACTCAAAATTTATGTTTGTTATACATGTGTATGTATTGATTTTGATTAAGAGTATCAATATAAATAACGTCGATGTTTCTCATCATTATAAATTGTTAGTTTTTGTTATTTTTTATGTAAAATAGTGATAATTATGAATGTTACTATTTGTATCTTTTTGTATTTTTCAGGTTTCAGCATAAAGGCTTTGATGTTTGACTCATGTTTTGTTGATGTCAAGGAACTAGGAGGTATGTCTACCATACTGTGTTGGGTTTATTCTCAATTATTTTTTGGACTTTGACGAATATGATTCACTCTCAAGGTTAATTCCTGGGTAGAAACCAGTATTATATTCCTTTTTGAGAGGCTATATCTGCTCCTGGTGGGGTTAGGGACGGACAACATGTTGTATGGGAGACTCGTACCTGTACCAGTAGAACTCTCTACCTTATGCAGTATACAATGCAGATAGTAGACATGATAGTTTTTCCTCCAATTTGTTATATAAACTTTTCCCAGTAAATCAGGTTATAAACATAGGGGATGATGGGAGAGGGGCAATGGGGGGCATTAAGGGGAAGTAGGGGGGCATTTGGGGGAGGTGTGGGGGTCGTTTGTGAAGTAGTTAGATGATGCAATGAAACTTTATGGCAATAGCCTAAATCTATGCTTCAATTATATTGTTCCATGAGTGTATTGTTTCACATGTATATTTAAATGTAGCGCATCTACCTAGCTTTATATCTCAACAAGGTGGGGACAATGTGCGGCCTTACTGGAACAGGTATTACGGTGGCTCCCAGGGCGTGATATTTGTGGTGGACAGCTCTGCTGATAGTTCCACCATGGACAAGTGCCTTGCAGCATTTGACGAGGCTCTCAGTCATCCGGAGCTGGACGGTCTCCCCCTGCTCGTTCTGGCCAACTTTCAGGACAAACCCAGAGCACGCAGGGAAGACGAGGTGAGCATGATAAAACATAAGTTGTTCTTTCCGTTCTTGTTCTTGCCTTAAAGTATTACGTGTAACAGCTTGTTATTGACATACTGACTGTGTCCATCTATACCTAGTGGTCGTCCAGCTTCTATTGCCATTGGCTCTCATATATTTATCTACGAGGGGCCAATTGTATAAAACTGGATAACCTATCCACAGTTTATTGTTTGGTTAGTTTGAATATACAAGCAATTCTATTGGTCAACAGTCATTTTTTGATTGATATTGACCAATCATTGAACATTTCGACAAACTTGAACCAAACCAAATATGTAAAAGGTTTTATACAATTGGCTGTAGTTTTTTTTACTGGCTAATCTACTTTTATTTTGTAATTTAATTGTGTTGTCATATGAAGTTATCATGACTGCTTAGTCATCACTCCTATAAAAACTAAAATGTTGACTGTACTAAAGTAAAGTTTTAATTTGTTAATTTACATTGCAGGTCGTAAATCTACTGAATCTTGGTAATTTAACTCGACCTTGGGCGATCCAAGGCTGTATGCTCCAAGATAAGGACAGCATTGTGAAGGGCTTTGACACTTACAATAAGATGCTGTTAGCCCAGGGGAGAAACACCGGGGACTTTGACAAGATATAGGAGGGTAGGTTACAACAGTGTGACACATACGCAGAGGACATCGTTGTTTATAGTGCTCATATCTCAGATATTTAGTGATTGGATGTGATTTTGTAGACAAACATCCCCGGCTTATACCAATATGAAAAGTGTCAGTGCAGCTAAATGTTCAATCTTAAACGTGGAAATAGTTCGCTAGAACAAGGGTTTGGAGGTTAAAGGATAGAAAGAAAGGGAAGTATTAAAAGATAAAGAGAGTTTTTGAAATCCTTAGCTAGATCATGAATATTTAAAAGGTTTATGTTGTATATAGATTCATCACATTCATTTTAAGGGACATTTTATTCTGGTCAACTTATAAATTTGACTTCATTTTTCATGTTTCCAAGAATATGTACATGTAAGCTGCTTATAAGGACAGAGGTGTAACGTAACGTTACTTATTTTAAGATGGTTGGTATTATCCTGGTATTTGAATTTCTTAATGTTTAAAATCCATATAAGATGTCACTGGATACTTAATTGTGGTGCCCATTGGGTGACTAGAAGGTCAACTATCCTGTCAAGGTTATATGTTCTTCTTTTTATTTAAAACATTTGGCATTATGCTTAAAGCTAACAAATATTAAAGATAATATTTTTTTTCTTATTGCAGTTCATATTCAAAAATGAGGTGAAGCGGTTGACATTTTAATTTAATAGTATAATAGTAATTTAATAGTCCCTTATTAAAAGTTGTGATTTTGTAATTAAAATGTTTTTGTTTTTTAAAAGTTATTGTTTGAAGTTATTTGTGATGATCAAAATTGACTAGTAATAGATTCCAAGAACAATACCTGTCTTGGCCATGTTTTTGTTTCAATTATTTTAATATTTTATTTGCACTTCAAAAAAATGCAATTCTATGTTTATTCGAAGTCTTTTAACAAAATGAATTTAATATTTCCTTGTGTAGCCTGTCCATGGCCAACATTTATGTAACATATCATCTCTTTTCGAGTAACCTCATTTCTGTCCTATCTGTTGATGCTATGATCTGTTCTATATTGATCTGTTCTATATTGATCTGTTCTATATTGATCTGTTCTACCGGTATATTGTTTACTGTTTACTGTGATAGTTTTGTTGTCTCAAGTTGTGGTTTAAGATATTGTTAATTGTGAGTACAGAGTACAGAGATTGTATGAGCTATTTTAATATGGCGTAATCATATTTTCAAGGTTTAGACTATCACGTGACAAACTTTTCCTTTCCTAACAGATACCTGTTGTTTTAAGAAAAACTGTGTGAGTATTGTGATAGCCTTAGTTTCCTTACTGTTGGCATCTGTGACATCTTAGTGCAAAAGCTACATCTCAAAAACAGTTCAAGTTCTTGTATGAAACTTGGTATATTGGTAACTTTAACATAATGTTAAAGGTAATATACATATGTTCAGAAAGGTCAATAACTCATGCTTTAATCATTATTGAGTTGTGCCCTTTGTTCGACCAGGAAAAAAGCAACAGGAAAGCTTTTGCATTCACTCTGCAGTGCTCTTCTAATCATACGTCATAATAAAAAACTATTGACCATGTATACAGATAAAAAATAATGACAAACATACAAAAAAATTATGATTTATATGGATTGATTCCAAATTTAAATAATAGTTTAATATGCAGAAAGGTTGGACCACAAGTTATTAACATTATTAGTTACGATACCTGTATACACCTCTACATTTCAGTGGGTTTCACTGAATTTCCTATGGAATGGTACTGTACTGTTTTAATCGGAACTTATTCTCTGTTTTTAAGTTGAATAAAAACAACACACAAACAGATAAGAATATCAATGATGAATCTTGATTCCTCAGGTTTGCCATGAACTATCTATTGGTAGCTGTTTTTCTTGTTTTGTCAATGTGCATGTCATCTAAACATACTGACATATAAATCATTCATAGACATGTTTTACATTTGTGCATTTTGCATAATAGACTGACTGCAATATTAAATATTGCCCACATAGTCATCTGTTCCAGCCAGTTGATTTTTTTATTTATTGTGATATAGTTTAATGTTTTGTTAGTATTGATATTTTTTATATTAAACTAAGGTTGTTGTATGTTTGCAGCCTAAAATAAATAATACATAAAGATGTACATGTTGTCATTCTTCCATGCGAGAATCGTGTGCATCATGGTAACATAAAATCTCAGATTTATTTGTTTATCTGTCCCTTTTCCCATATCACAGCTGTAACTTATTCATGCAGGGGGGATTTTAAAATAACTTGGTACATTAAGACATGTCGCATGCAAGACTCGCATCCCTACCTCAAAGTTCAAGTTCACATCTAGAGTTTAAGCATTTATATGGAACGCTGCATATATGCACAAAAAGTATGTTTGGTAGTGTCCGAGCTGTAACCTTTTTCATACATGAAGGGATTTTAAAACTACTTGACACATCCGTTATGTATACATAATGTCTAAGTGCCGTATGCAAGACTCATGACCCTACCTCAAATTCCACGGTCATCCTTAAGTGCCTAATCATTATGGAATACAGCATATATTCACAAAGTATTCGTATTAGAGCTGTTATAATTGTTATGAACGTAGGGATTTTAAAATGAATTGGCACATGTGTTCGGTACATAAAGGCAATATGTAGAGTGCAATACTCATGACCCTGCTTCAAAGTTTATGGTCAAAATTAGAGTTTAATCATTTTGGAACATAGAGTATAGTTCAAGTGTAAGGGCTGTTACTCTGTCATGGACTGATGGAATTTAAAATCTGGTGCGTGTAAGACCCACGTGATTTCCCCTCATTTCATTATTCCCCCGCACTCGGAAGTGAACCATTATAGGGTGTGGTGTATCTTTCACTACATCACTCCCTCGCACTTTAAGTCAACAATTATGTGGTGGGGTGTATGCTTCACTTCTTCACTCCCACACACTTTAAGTCAACCATTATGGGGTGTGATGTATTCTTCACTTCTTCACTCCCCCACACTTTAAGTCAACAATTATGGGGTGTGATGTATACTTCACTTCTTCACTCCCTCACACTTTAAGTCAACAATTATGGGGTGTGATGTATACTTCACTTCTTCACTCCCTCACACTTTAAGTCAACAATTATGGGGTGTGGTGTATACTTCACTTCTTCACTCCACATACTTTAAGTCAACAATTATGGGGTGTGATGTATACTTTACTTCTTCACTCCCTCACACTTTAAGTCAACAATTATGGGGTGTGGTGTATACTTCACTTCTTCACTCCACATACTTTAAGTCAACCATTATGGGGTGTGGTGTATACTTCACTTCTTCACTCCCTCACACTTTAAGTCAACAATTATGGGGTGTGGTGTATACTTCACTTCTTCACTCCACATACTTTAAGTCAACCATTATGGGGTGTGGTGTATACTTCACTTCTTCACTCCCTCACACTTTAAGTCGATCATTATGGGGTGTGGTGTATGCTTCACTTCTTCACTCCCCCATACTTTAAGTCAACAATTATAGGGTGTGGTGTATACTTCACTTCTTCACTCCACATACTTTAAGTCAACAATTATGGGGTGTGGTGTATACTTCACTTCTTCACTCCCCCATACTTTAAGTCGATCATTATGGGGTGGGGTGTATGCTTCACTTCTTCACGCCCCCATACTTTAAGTCAACAATTATGGGGTGTGATGTATACTTCACTTCTTCACACTTTAAGTCAACCATCATTGGGTGTGGTGTATGCTTCACTCTCCTTCACTCCATCACATTTTAAGTCAACCCAAATGGTGTGTGGTGTATGCTTTGCTTAGTCACTCCCCTACACTGTAAGTCAACCATTATGGGATGCGGTGTATGTTTCACATCTTCGCTCCCCAACACTTTAAGTCAACCATTATGGGGTGTGGAGTATGCTTTGCTTAATCACTCCCCTACACTTAAGTCAACCATTATGGGGTGCGGTGTATGTTTCACATCTTCGCTCTTCCACACTTTAAGTCAACCATTATGGGGTGTGGTGTATTCTTCGCTTCTTCACCTCCTCTCCCCCCCCCCGCACTTGAAGTCAACCATCACGGGATGTGATGTATTCTTCATTTCTTCACTCCCCCACACTTTAAGTCAACCATTATGGGTTGAGGTGTACGCTTCACTTCTTCACTCCCCCACACTTTAAGTCAACCATTATGGGGTGTAGTGTATTCCTCATTCTTCACCTCCTCCTCTTCCCCCCCCCCACCCGCACTTGAAGTCAACCATCATGGGTCGCGGTGTATTCTTCACTTCTTCACTCCCCACACGTTAAGAATCATTATGGGGTGTGGTGTATGCTTCACTTCTTCATCTCCCCACACACTTTAAATCAACCATTATGGGTTGTGTATTCTTCACTCGATCCCCCCCGCACTTGATGTCAACCAGCACGGGATGTGATGTATTCTTCATTTCTTCACTCCCCCACACTTTAAGTCAACCATTATGGGTTGAGGTGTACGCTTCACTTCTTCACCCCACATACTTTAAGTCGACTTTTATGGGGTGTGGTGTATGCTTCACTTCTTCACTCACCCACACTTTTAGTCGACCATTATGGGGTGTGGTGTATTCTTCACTTCTTCACTCCCCCACACTTTAAGTCAACTATCATTGGGTGTGTTGTGTGCTTCACATCTTCACTCCCTCACACTTTCAGTCAATCTAAATGGGGTGTGGTGTATGCTTTGCTTAATCACTCCCTCACACTTTAAGTCAACCATCATTGGGTATTGTGTATGCTTCACTTCTTCACTTCCTCACACTTTGGGTCAACCATTATGGGGTGTGGTGTATGCTTTGCTTAATCACTCCCTCACACTTTAAGTCAACCATCATTGGGTATTGTGTATACTTCACATCTTCACTCCATCACACATTAAGTCAACCCAAATGGGGTGTGGTGTATGCTTTGCTTGATCACTCCCCTACACTTTAAGTCAACCATTATGGGATTCGGTGTATGTTTCACATCTTCGCTCCCCCACACTTTAAGTCGACCATTATTGGGTGTGGTGTATTCTTCACTTCTTCACTCCCCCCACACTTTAAGTCAACTATCATTGGGTGTGTTGTGTGCTTCACATCTTCACTCCCTCACACTTTCAGTCAATCTAAATGGGGTGTGGTGTATGCTTTGCTTAATCACCCCTCACACTTTAAGTCAACCATCATTGTGTATTGTGTATGCTTCACTTCTTCACTCCCTCACATTTTAAGTCAACCATTATGGGGTGTGGTGTATGTTTCACATCTTCGCTCCCCCACTCTTTAAGTCAACCCTTATGGGGTGCGGTGTATGTTTCACATCTTCGCCTTTCCACACTTTATGTCAACCATCATGGGGTGTGGTGTATTCTTCGCTTCTTCACCTCCTCTCTCTCTTCCCCCCCCCACCCCCCCCCCCCCCCCCCCCTCCGCACTTGTCAACCATCATGGGTTGCGGTTTTATTTTCACTTCATCACTCCCCACACGTTAAGAATCATTATGGGGTGTGGTGTATGCTTCACTTCTTCATCTCCCCACACACTTTAAATCAACCATTATGGGTTGTGTATACTTCATTCGACCCCCCCCCCCCCCCCCGCACTTGATGTCAACCATCACGGGATGTGATGTATTCTTCATTTCTTCACTCCCCCACAATTTAAGTCGACCAGTATGGGGTGTGGTGTATGCTTAAAGTTTCTTCTTTCTGAATGTAGACATATTAATTACCAATTGCATAATCCATTAAACTGGATGACTCATCCGGGACATTCGTCACTTAGTGTGACATCTCTAGTCAATATATGTTATACTTGGTAATTATTTTGGGGCACTTTCGTGTTTGACCGTTAAACCACTGCGGAGTATAATATATATAACGATATTAATGACCTTTCCATTGAAAGGTTTTTTCTTTATGTTGGAAGTATATTATAACCCTTTGATTGTAAAATGTGGCTGTATTTTGGATAATACTCCTGTAAAGTAACACCAGGTATGTAAGCCACCCTTGACATGTTCAATAGTAGCATTATGAAATTTCCTGTGGAGTTCCTATTAGTATAATATTTGTGCACTGTTCAGTTGAGTGAATATTGAAATGTCATAATTCAATACAATAATCAAACAGTCGATACCGACCACTCAATACGTGGTTCTACAAGATTACTAGCTGATTTTGTAATCAATAAAGAGATTTTCGGCGTTTATTCTAACATGCAGTCTTATTTTGTTATCGCTGAATCAGATTTTACGATAATTTAAATTATCTTTTAGCTCAGATGCATGTTATCATTTCTTCAAAACACACTGGATTAGTCCAACAAACAACGTCGAAATTTGAAACACGTACGTTCATTAATTCAGTAATCTTGATCAATCCAGTGTAGTGATAAGTTTGTTTCTATAATTGTGGACAATTATTCACTTGACTTGGGATTCTATCAAGATGTTAATGCGCCCCAACATGGCAACACTCAACTGCATATGCCATCAAGGAACCGATCGGAAGGAATATAATTCCAACTTATAACACCATTCTAGGTAGGTGTTTCTTTTCTTATAATACTAATGATGATACTATACGTTTTAAATGGGCATTACGACAGCCGCGTTATTATCATTGCCGCTATAGACCTGCTGATATCATAGGGTGGCTAATATGTCGAATTGATCTTTCTTAGTTGTTGAGTTTCAAGTAAACATTTCCATTTAATTTGTGACATGCGCTAGGCCGCAAACTTCATGTAGCATGTTCTAATAAATCTTTCAAAACTAATACATCTATCGATCAGTCGAGGTAAAGTTTGTTTGATTTCTTCAAAAAAATGAATTTAGAAAGTCTTGATCTGACAACATTTTGCCGCACGTTCGATGGTGAGATTGCCTCTTGCCTCTTGGTTAGATTGCCCTTG
Source organism: Mya arenaria (assembly GCF_026914265.1). Classification (NCBI taxonomy): domain Eukaryota; kingdom Metazoa; phylum Mollusca; class Bivalvia; order Myida; family Myidae; genus Mya; species Mya arenaria. The sequence goes on from NC_069124.1 coordinate 89,420,301, forward strand.
CTGTGATAGCCCGTTACCTCTTGGTGAGATGGCCCCCTGCCTCTTGGTGAGATGACCCTGGGTGAGATGGCCCTTTGCCTCTTGGTGAGATGACCACTTGCCTCTTGGTTAGATGGCCCTTTGCCTCTTGGTGAGATGGCCCCCTGCCTCTTGGTGAGATGGCCCTTGGTGAGATTGCCCTTTGCCTCTTGGTGAGATGGCCACTTGGGTTATGGTAAGATGGCCACCTGCCTCTTGGTGAGATGGCCACTTGCCTCTTGGTTAGATGGCCCCTTGCCTCTTGGTGAGATGGCCCTTGGTGATATGACCCTTTGCCTCTTGGTGAGATTGCCCCTTGCCTCTTGGTGACATGACCCTTGCGGAGAAGGCCCTTTGCCTCTTGGCGAGATGGCTCCTTGGTGATATTGGCGCTTGGTGAGATGGCCCCTTGCCTTTTGGTGAGATGTCCCTTTGGTGAGATGGCGCCGTGACGAGTTGACCCCTTGGTGGGATGGCACCTTGCCTCTTGGTGAGATGACCCCTTGGTGACATGGTCCTTGCTGAGATGGCCTCTTGCCTCTTGGTGAAATGACCCCTTGGTGAGATGGCCCCTTTTCTCCTGGTGAGATGGTGTCTTGGTGACATGGCCGCTTGCTGAGATGGCCCCTTGCCTCTTGGTGAGATGGCTCCTTGGTGAGATAGCCTTTGGTGACAAGGCCCTTGCTAAGATGGCCTGTTGCCTCTTGGTGATATGGCCCCTTGCCTCTGTGTGAGATGGCACATCCGGAACTATTCAAGATAGCTTTTTTCTCAAATCGCTTTCTATAATTATAAAAGTTTTTAGGAGAGTATGCATGCTTTTGATTTGTTCGAATTTCCCTAACGTGAACTCGCCACTTGTTTATGGTACGCATTTCTGGGAGACCGATGTTTATATCATGTCTACATGAAACATTGCAGCCTTTGTCACGACAATGACCAGCACGTTACCCGCAGGAGTACAGACAGCGAGGCCCGTTTTGAGGTCGAAGTCCGCTACCCCTCGACCCGCCTCCAGGAAACTGTTCTGTTCCTGTAAATCAGGTAGGGCGGCTTTTACATCAGTTTCAAGAATTATTTTGTTTTCATTTAATATCGAGTTTCTGGCTTTAAAAACATCATGTGCATAATATTACCGGTGCTTTCGCAATTAGCCAATAACGATGACTCAAACGATATATTATTATATTCGCATCTTCCGCAGCCGTGCCTGGGACATTTCGAGAAAAGCAATCAACGCCCCGTCCCGTCACCCCGCGTTGGAGCGCCGACCACGCATCATGGCTAGGATGTGACGCCTCCAATCCCGCCTACCACGACCTCGTCAACCAATGGCATCTACAGGGCCTCCACTGGATCGCCTGCGCGGATGGACAGGTAGAAATGTGCACATAGTTTTATTTTTGCATGCACGAATGCGAACCGTTCAACTTAAGCATTTGATGTGTTACAGTAACATCTAACAAGTAATTGTTTTAACAAAATTAAGAATTAATCCATTATTCATTGAAGATGCCTATTAGGCCGGTGAAGGGCGGCCACACGAGATCCGGGGAACCTCTCTACATTGCTCGAACACTCAACCCAGCTATGAAACTTTGCATAGGCAAGATTTCAACTTTTTATTGTTGTTTTTAATACAGTACAGTTTAGTTTTTCGATCAATATTTTATAAACACGTACAACAAAAAGTTGCAAGACGTTTAAATATACGGTGTTCGCACCACAAAAGTGTTTACGATATTCACTTTATAATTATTTGTTTTAAACCATTTTGCAGGCACATTCCGGCCGTCAACGGGTCTCTGTTATGTAGAGTGGCGGGGTCGGCAGCACCGGACGGACCATTATGAGGTGCTGTGTTACCGCTCCAAGCTACAGGCCCGCGCCGTCCTGCCTGTTTCCAGCACCCCAGACCTCTCTGGAACATTACAGGTGCTTTCAATGAAAAGTCCGCTGAAAATCGGCAACATTATGTACACGAGAACATGGTGAACTGTGATTCGTGTCTCATAATTCTGAATTACACGTAGTTGTAAAAGTAGTTGACAGTGTCTGCAGTTTGTGCTATGTTCGAGGGCTGTAGTTCTAGTATCTAGTCTTTTTAACTCGATTGTGCGTAAAGGACACTCAAGTCGAGTCTTAACGTTTCTGTCTTCCGAAACAAATTGTCTTCCAATAAATCACGTGACTCACTGTTAACAGAGTATTCACCTGTGATCCACGTGGCTTATTATCTACCAGTGATCCACGTGGCCTATTATCTACCAGCGATCCATGTGACCTATATCTTCCAGTGAGCCACGTGGCCTATATTTATCAGTGATCCACGTGGCCTGTTATCTACCAGTGATTCCGTGGCCCACAATCTACCAGTGATCCACACGACCTATTATGAACCAGTGATCCACGTGGCCTATATCTACCAGTGATTTACGTGGCAAATTATCTACCGGTGGTCCGAGTGGTCTATTATCTACCAGTGATCCACGTGGCCTATTAACTACCAGTGATCCACGTGGCCTATAACTACCAGTGATCCATGTGACCTATATCTACCAGCGATCCATGTGACCTATATCTTCCAGTGAGCCACGTGGCCTGTTATCTACCAGTGATCCACATGGCCTATTATCTACCAGTGATCCACGTGGCCTATTATCTAACAGTGATCCACGTGGCCTATTATCTAACAGTGATCCACGTGGCCTATTATCAACCAGTGATCCACGTGACCTATTATCAACCAGTGATCCATGTGACCTATTATCTAACAGTGATCCACGTGGCCTATTATCAACCAGTGATCCACGTGACCTATTATCTAACAGTGATCCATGTGACCTATTATCAACCAGTGATCCACATGGCCTATTATCAACCAGTGATCCACGTGGCCTATATCTACCAGTGATTCACGAAACAAATTATCTATCAGTGGTCCACGTAGCCTATTATCTATCAGTGGTCCACGTAGCCTATTATCTACCAGTGATCCACGTGACCTATTATCTAACAGTGATCCACGTGGCCTATTATCAACCAGTGATCCACGTGACCTATTATCTAACAGTGATCCACGTGACCTATTATCAACCAGTGATCCACGTGGCTTATTATCTACCAGTGACCCACGTAGCCTATTATCTACCGGTGATCCACGTCGCTTTTTATCTACCGGTGATTCACGTAGCCTTATATCTACCAGTGATCCCCGTTGCCTATTATCTACCAGTGATCCACATGGCCTATAATCAACCACTGATCCACGTGGCTTATATCTACCAGTGATTTACGTGGCAAATTATCTACCAGTGGTCCACGTGGCCTTTTATCTACCAGTGATTCGCGTTACAAATTATCTACCAGTGGTTCGCGAAACACATTATCTAGCAGTGACCCACGTCGCCTATTATCTACCAGTGATCCACGTGGCTTATTATCTACCAGTGACCCACGTCGCCTATTATCTACCGGCGACTCACGTGGCCTTATATCTACCAGTGATCCACGTGACCTCCTATCTACCAGTCATTCGCGTAACACATTATCTACCAGTGGTTCACGTAAAAAATTATCTACCAGTGGTCCACGTCGCCTATTATCTACCAGTGATCAACTTGACCTCCTTTCTACCAGTGATTCGCGTAACACATTATCTACCAGTGGTTCACGTAACAAATTATCTACCAGTGGTCCACGTCGCCTATTATCTACCAGTGATCCACGTGGCTTATTATATACCAGTGACCCACGTCGCCTATTATTTACCAGTGGTCCACATCGCCTATTATATACCAGTGATCCACGTGGATTATTATCTACCAGTGATCCATGTTGCCTATTTTCTACCAGTGATCCACATGACCTCTTATCTACCAGTGATCCATGTGGCCTGTTTTCTACCGGTGATCCACGTGACCTATTATCTACCAGTGATCCACATGGCCTATTATCAACCAGTGATCCACGTGGCCTATTTTCAACCAGTGATCCACGTGGCATATTTTCTACATGTGATCCACATGACCTATTATCTACCAGTGATCCACGTGACCTATTATCTACCAGTGATCCACGTGACCTATTATCTACCAGTGATCCACATGGCCTGTTATCTACCAGTGATCCATGTGGCCTATTTTCTACCAGTGATCCACGTGACCTATTATCTACCAGTGATCCACGTAGCCTTATATCTACCAGTGATCCACGTGGCCTATTATCTACCAGTGATCCACATGGCCTATTATCTACCAGTGATCCACGTGACCTATTATCTACCAGTGATCCATGTGGCCTATTATCTACCAGTGATCCACGTGACCTATTATCTACCAGTGATCCACGTGACCTATTATCTACCAGTGATCCACGTGACCTATTATCTACCAGTGATCCATGTGACCTATTTTCTACCAGTGATCCACGAGACCTCTTATCTACCAGTGATCCACGTGACCTTTTATCTACCAGTGATCCACATGGCCTATTATCTACCGGTGATCCATGTGACCTATTAGTTACCAGTGATCCACGTCGCCTATGATCTACCAGTGATCCATGTGACCTATTATCTACCAGTGATCCATGTGACCTATTATCTACCAGTGATCCATGTGGCCTATTTTCTACCAGTGATCCACGTGACCTATTATCTACCAGTGATCCATGTGACCCAATATCTACCAGTGATCCCCGTTGCCTTTTATCTACCAGTGATCCACATGGCCTATTATCTACCAGTGATCCATGTGACCTAATATCTACCAGTGATCCACGTGGCGTATTTTCTACCAGTGATCCATGTGACCTATTTTCTACCAGTGATCCACGAAACCTCTTATCTACCAGTGATCCACGTGACCTTTTATCTACCAGTGATCCACATGGCCTATTATCTACCGGTGATCCATATGACCTATTAGATACCAGTGATCCACGTCGCCTATGATCTACCAGTGATCCATGTGACCTTTCATCTACCAGTGATCCATGTGACCTATTATCTACCAGTGATCCACGTGGCCTATTATCTACCAGTGATCCATGTGACCTATTATCTACCAGTGATCCATGTGACCTAATATCTACCAGTGATCCTGGTGACCTATTATCTACCGGTAATCCACGTCACCTATTATCTGTCAGTGATCCATGTGACCTATTATCTACCGGTGATCAACGTGGCCTATTATCTACCAGGGATCCACGTGGCCTATTATCTACCGGTGATCCACGTGGCCTATTATCTACCAGAAGTCCACATTTCTTAAATGGTGATCTTTACCGGTGCAGCAGAACCACTCCCGGATTTTAAATGTACTTGCATGCATGCGTTATCTATTCACGTTTTCATCATCGTGTGAAAAGCTATCTAAGAAAAAAACTGACTCTAGAAGAGAATTTCATACAGAAAGAAATGATATTAAAAAACCCATTTAATTTATTCCTACCACATTTTCCGTGTTTTGTCTTTTTACTGTTATCTACATTAGTACTGCAATATGGTGAAAAATTGTGCAAATCATGGGAAAAGCATGAAACTTTGCAGATAGGTTCTATTTACCATACAGAATTCAAAAAGTACGAGACCCCGGAAGTATCGGACAATATGGCCGCCGTGGCGGCCATTTTCAAAATGGCCGCCAAAATACGATAAAATCGTACAAAGTCTTTGATTTATTTGGTCTGTATAGTATTTTATTTCTTTTTTGCAATTGTTTTCTACAGAATAATACAATTTTCTTATACATACGCGTAGAAATTGTTTGTTTTTGTATATTTTACCACAAATATGAGCCTGCAGTATTAAATGGCCGCCAGAAAAGGCGTGTTCTATGAAAAATACATATTACCTAAATTAAAATTTGTCACTACAATGTCATTTTTGCAGTACATTTGAAGGTAATACTTCAATTGGCATACCAAATAGTCATATTAATAGACAGTAATATGTATTTCTATACAACAATGCCAGTTGAATTAGCCAAATAAACCTACAGCTCCCCCTTCACTCTTCAGAAACTTATTGGTCTGTTCGTGGGCATGATCTTAAGCGATACCAGAAAACGCATGGTGCGTTTTATTCATTACAAATGCTTCATTGCTGAAATGCTCAGCAACTCCGGGATGTTGTTTTTCAATAAGAAACAGGTCTCGTATATGCACTGGTAACCAAGGCGCATAGCTGTGATGATCAAGCGCGAAGAACCACGGAGCTAGAATTATAAATGAATTTTTGTGCAATGTGAAGCCCTCTTATCAAATAGATTTCAAGGTTAAGCCCAGAATTTAGACTGTGGGGACTTTGCTTCTCTGCGTATCATCCTAGATTCAAAAGATTCGCCCATAGTATTTGCCTCCGATGAGAAAAATGCACTATGAATTAACATTTGAGAGCACTTGCGGAGACTTAATGAACATGGCGAGTTCTGGGTACTCGGAAGCTATAGAACAGTATGAAAAATAATGTTTTGACTTGACACAAATGACTCGTTATGTTTTGGGCCAATCCGAGAGCTGTCCTAGTAAAACCCAGCTAAAAGGAATTTAGTCACTACAATAACATGAACAGCTATAGTTTATTCAAAATTTTACAAACGTTTATGTCATGTTTACATGTTAAGAAAATATTTCACTTGTATATCTTATATATGTGTGCTGAAACACCGATTTAAACCTTAAATAAGCATGTATATATAAAGCCAACGTTCTTAAACCTAAGCGCATTTTGTCGTGCTCCATATATGATTATCATGTTGCTTGGCACATGCATGTGTACGTCATTACTGGGCCTCTCCGTAAAGACGTATCAAAACTTAAAACCAAATTCAGTCACCCCCTGAAGGTAAATACAGCTAAATAGTGCACTCAGGCATGTCAGTTTTGATTGGTTACACAATGTACATTGACCCTTCTAGTCTAAACTCCGTTTTCCTCGTGCACTCGTCTCTCTGCAATTAATCTGTGATATCAGCTTGTTGCTGTGTCGCAGGAGTGTGGGATATTTAGGAAATTGGAAAGTTTGTGTTAGCTGTAATCATAGGCTGGAAAACGCCACAAATATACATCAACTTCCAAAAGTCAGCAATGTATCACGAGTACAAGAAGCCGGCGTCATTCTTTAAGGAGATTCGGGGACTCCCGGTGATGCAAGCGGCCGGGGAGCTGTACACCAGCAGCAAGAATAGCTCCCGGATACTGAGTACCGGCCTAGCCATCGTCGAGTACGGCATCTCTAGCGTGGCCGGCAAATTCGATACGGACTCTGTCATTGGTATGTCCGGACATTTTAAGGAATGTCGAAGATAAGTATTTACAGCCCGCATTTTCTTAGCCTAGAGTTTATCCTCGTTGGTGTCGTCGTTGTCGTCATCATTATTAAGCCTTAAATTTGGAATACAAGTTCACTATTATAACAACAGAACAATAAACTCGTGTATATAACCAGTCCCATTTCTCTGCTTGAATAGTTTTTGACGGACACGCATTGACAGCCGCTTTCGAATTCAATGTTTTATTTAATCTCTGCTTTTGAATCGACCCAAATGGACATGCATATATCCATGTGACCCAGTGCAAAACCCCCCAACCCAGACCAGGTCTAGCCTAGGTCTCGAACCCGGGACCTCTCATTGGCAAAGCGAATTTACCTACGACTGAGATACTGGGTCGTTTACACACTAATGTATTGCTACCTTGACATGAACATTTCATCCTGTTTTTTAGCAGAAGTACTAAAGTAAATGAGATAATAAGTTTTCCCTGCCATTATAATCTAAATCTTGCTTCAGCACATCGCGTGGATGAGTTAGCCGGAGAGAGCGTATGTAGGCTGAAGGAAAAATACCCCGCACTGCAAGAGCCACCAGAGGAGGTAAGCAGCGCTTTCCACGCCCTGTAAGATATTTTATGAAGAAATACTAGCAATTACGAACATATTGAATGTGATTAAATTAGTGGTACTGAAAACGATTATCTGTACTTTCATGCGTTATCTTTATATATATAGATAGGTATATATAGGTATATATATCTTTTACAAGATCGCAAATTAATATCCAGTGTTTGCTTATAGCTAAAGAGCCAGGCGCAGCTGACCGCGCGAACGGCGGTACGGTGGGTGATGAAGACGGTGCCCGGGCGCCTCCTCATGGGCGGCCTTGATTTAGCCATAGACGCCGGGGAGGGCGTGATGCGGCAGCTCCTTCCCAGGGACAAGAGCCCCCGGAAATTACCCGGAACCAGGGCGGCCGTCAAAAGGGTTGGTCAAGTTTCGCAAGAATTTATATTTTTAAAGGCTCGCGTTAGTTCTGTTTACGTTGTAGTTCTATTTATACATAATTCGATTATGTACACCACATACATTTTATGGATGCCTTATTTAGACGGTGAGTTTACATTAGCGTTACTATTATTCACAGCAGCCTTTGAAGTCTGAGCCCAAGTATGCATCCGAGGACAGTGGCGCGTGCGAGGGTGACGGCAGCGCCCGAACGTCAGATAAAGCATTACAGACACGGGTTGTCCGAAGACCGCAGCCACGCGGACTCCGCGGAAAGGCCTTGGAAGTTATTGAATTTTTGGTAAGTGTAGTCGACAATGCATTTTTATTGTGTGCTTGACGCCTCAAGAGTATCTCGATTTGAGAGGTACAGACAATGATTAGAATTTGTTATAAATTATAACTATATACCAATTGAGTAACGAAAGTGCCGATTGTCTCCAGGTGAGCCGCCTGAAATACGTGCGGCGGTACGTCGGTGGCAAGCGGAGGCGGCCAGCCAGGGTTGGCATGTCCCCGGAGAAGGAGCGGGAAATAAGAAACAGACGCAGGGTAACGTACATTTTCAAATTGAAAAGGATTTTAAATGGGTTTATGCTTAAACACTGAGCAATATAGAACAAATACACGCAGCAAACATAGTAAACAAAACGTATTGAACTTATTTATAGTTACACATATGTACAGTAAATGCTATAAATTTTAGAATTATGTCTCCCTCCATAAAATGAGTCTGTCTGTTTGTCTGTCCACAAATGTTCACCGTACTGAGACGATGTGCGGAGCTCGTGTTACAAACAGCTCCGTTTAAGTTCTGCGGTCATATGACAGCATTTCGTGCCCGCTCCGTATCTTTTGAATCGCTCGAATAATGTGCGGAGCTCGGTTGGAGGTCAAGGTCACACTATCTGGTCAGCGGTCATATGACTATATTTTGTGTCCGCTCTGTATCTCTTGAACCGTTTGAAGGAATATTCACCTTATTGAGATGACGCCACACTTAGACGTCACAGGTCATATGAATATATTCAAAATATTTCGAGGATGTTCGTAGAGGGAGACATCAGTTTGTGATTACAAAAAACAACTGTCTAGTGTGTATTCCTTTTGATCATATAGTGGGCCATCATTATAATTTGCAATAGTAATTTTGATAGTACATGTTTATGACTGTAATACTTATCAAAGTAACTGAAAGAAGGGTTTTTCAAGCTGTTTATAGGAATACTATGTATGCATATCATCAGAAGTTGCATCATGTATGGCACATACACAGTAGTGCTTTAACCATCTCTACGAAGCGAAATTAAAGGTGATCATGAATACGCCCGTCCATAGAACCGGAGGTATTAAAGTTTTACCTGCGGCGGTCGGGCTGGCGGGAGGTCGGTCAGCGTCCAATATGTTTCCCGATCGATAACTTTCGAAGCCTGTGTCTAATCATCATCAGCATTGGTCAGAATGTGTATGGGCATAATATACACGTACAATATTGTTGCATCAAGGTTATGTGATTTTTGTGTAATGAACATCGACTCAAACATCCATATGTTTTGGGAATGTCATATTTCGCAGACGTTTTGGGGTGAATTTAGAACATTCATAACAAATTCTTTCAATAAAGTGAGCTTTAGAGAATATCATATTAAACCATAAGCTTTTGTGATTTAATGCCAAACAAAGAAAAATTTGGTTATCAAATAAATTTTATGATACTTCTAGGAAATTATTTCATTTTTATATCAAAATGTGAAGGAAAGATACCAACAGGTGCCATGTTTGTCCAATATCTCAATAAACGACTAAAAATAGAGAAAACAATAGCAACAATGAAGAATAAAATCAACACCTATAATAGACGATGGCAACAATTAGAACACTTATTATCTTAGTAAAACAGCTCCAGTATATAGTAGTATTGTAAAGCGCATTTGAATGAAATATCCACCAAAGAACTGTACTTTATAAGATTCATTTTTTTTTAAGTAAGTAGGTTTTTTAAAGTTAGTGGGTTTTTTTTTCATTTTTAAATTTAACATTTATGTTAGGAACACTATTCCGAAACATCAAATACACACCACCTCTTCCATTTTTTTAATTTTTTTTGTCTAGTTTTTTTTTTAGAAAAACAAGTCCCAAACGCTAATAGGAGTTTTCAAACAAAGAGTTAGATCAATATTTATTTGTTCACATTGATATTATTTAGTATAACGGTTTGTATTAAATGGTATACATATATATGTCATTTATAAATGTTTGTATGAATAAACATTTGGGCAATACAAAACAGAAACCAGAATATCTCGGACAGCTTTTGCCATTCGAGAGTTATCGCCCTTTAATTATAGAAATTACCTAATTTGATCTTGTCCGATCAATAACTTAAGAAGACGTTGTCCAATCATCACCTAATTTGGCCAGAATATGTATGGGGATAATATGTCGTAAACCACCCATATCGCTCGAGTCACCAAAGAGTAATCGACCTTTATTTATGTAAACTACCTTATATCCGTCTCGCCAGCTCAATAACTTTAGAAACCTTTGTCCGATTATCACTAAATTTGTCAGAATGTGTATGGGCAGAATATCTCTGTCAGTTTAGATAACCAACCGTTGTCGTCTCCGTCACTCCAGGGTTTTGAAACTCTGGAAAAAAGTATCAAAAGTGAATGCTCTCTAAAATTTGCGTGTCGTACAACCATTTATTACCATAATCGGTGGCCTGAAAGAGACGGGCGTATTTCGCGATAAATGGCGCTCTTGTTACGGCAATATGTTGATATGCAGTTCAGTGTATTAGTTTATATTAATCAAATCCGGGATCCGGAACAATAATTAGAACTAATTAATAAGCAACGCAGCTACTGTCGTAGTGGTAAACGGTATTACGCCGCTTACGCGTATTTTAGTCGAAGTAGGCATGTACACATCGTAAAATATAATTGAAATTGTGAGTTGATGTGAGATAAAAGGCTTTAAGCCAGTTAAGGTCATCCAAGAAGTAGCGGTGTCTATTGGATATGTTCCAAGTTATTTAGGATTTCATATTCCTGACGATTTAATGAGCATTCAATTGCTTAATAAAGTCTGCTCTGCCTGGCAATGTAAGAGTACATTCACTTATATATACACACATTCTTACTGAAAGGTAAGGTTACCTTTTGCAAAAAGTCTGTTTCTTTAAATCAAAGATCTGCACCGCAATTTAGGTCCATTGTTTGCAAACTTTTTGTCGCTCGTAGAAGCTGGATAAACCACTATAAGTTAAGTGTATTAATTATGCCCCCCTTCGAAGAAGAGGTGTATATTGCTTTGCACAGGCATGTCGGTATGTCGGTCGGTCGGTCGGTCGGTCCGTCGGTAGACCAAAGCTTGTCCGAGTGATAACTCAACAATTCCTGGACGTATGGTCATCAAACTTGACATGAAGGTTGGGCCTGACCAGAAGATGATCCCTATTGATTTTAGGGCTCATCGGGTCAAAGTTCAAGGTCACAGTGACCTTTAATGGTAAAATAATTTTAAAGCTTGTCCGAGTGATAACTCAACAATGCCTAGACCTATGGTCATCAAACTTGATATGGAAGTTGGGCCTGACCAGTAGATGACCCCTATTGTTATGGTCATCAGGCCAAAGGTCAAGGTCACAGTGACCTTGAATGGTAAAAGGATGTCCAAGTGATAACTCAACAATGTCTGCGATCATGGCCCTCAAACTTGACTTGGAGGTTGGGCCTGACCAGTAGATGACCCCTATTGATTTAAGGGGTCAAGGGTCAAGGTCACAGTGACCTTGAAAGCAAACTCGACAATTCCTGGACCTATGGTCATCAAACTTGACATGAAGGTTGGGCCTGACCAGTAGATGACCCCTCTTGACTTTGGGGGTCAAGGTCACAGTAACCTTTAACGCAAAAAAGTTAACAAATCTTCTCCCAGTGATATCTCAACAATGCCTGAATCTATGATCATCAAATTGACAAGTAAGTTGGGCCTGACCAGGAGATGACCCTTATTGATTTCAGGAGTCATTGGGTCAAAGGTCAGGTTCACAGTGACCTTGAATGCGAAAATGTTTCAAGTGATAATTGGACAATGCCTGCACCCATGGCCCTCAAACTTGACTTGGAGTTGTGTCTGACCTGTAAATGACCCCTTATGATTTAAGGGGTCATTGGGTCAAATGTCAAGGTTACAGTGACCTTGAACGAAAAATGCTTGTCTGTGTGATAACTTGTCAATGCCTGCACCCATGGCCCTCAAACTTAACATTTAGATTTTTGGTGACCAGCTGATGACTACTATGGATTTTGAGGTCATAGAGTCAAAGGTCATGGTCATAACACACTCAATCCTCAAACTTTGAATGGTCATAATCTTAAAACTGCCTCAACGGCATACAATGTCAGCGACAAATCAGCTGTCATTTCGGTCCATGCATATTTCATTCAATTGTCCATATAATCCTGACAACATGGCGCTCAGGGGGGGGGGGGGGGGGGGGGCATAATGTTTGACAAACATCTCTTGTTTTGGTCTGATATACAGATATCTCCTCGGAAGAAGACACCGACATCCCTGATAGGACGCCTGACCAGCAAGCTCCTCGGATACAAGGCGAGCAGATTCGTCGACCTGGGAAAAGGTAGGAGGCGAGTTTTAAAATATTGAGGCAATATTTTACCGTTCCTTATGACACAGAAATGTTGTCTTTGGTTGGCAGCATTGATTGTTTCCGAAAGTACGATATTCATACCGTCTGTGGTACATGTTTAATACGTGACCGGACTTGCACACGTTCGATATCATGACTATACACACCGTGTCCGTAAAATTACAGGTACTGGCGGGTTAGGCGAGGCTGAGAGGAAACGGAAGCACGACGACATTGTGTCGGACCCGGGCTCGGCCAGCGAGGAGGACCTGCATAACTTCGACTTCAACAACTACAACTCTGACGATGACCCGGACTATCAGGTAGGTAAGCGAATGGTGGTGTCTGTTTGATAATAGCCAATTATAATATATGAGACTGATTAATAATCTAAACAACAGAATACAAACAGAGTAAAATAACGTGAAAATATTATTTTGATTTGAGCCATTTATAGATTATAACGTCTCATGCAAGTCAAAATATCGTTACGAGAATATCGAGGCTCTGACGAGTGTCAAATCAGCCAGCAAGCATTATATATAACTAACGGCAACCGGCCATTTCAGAACAAGCCTCGTGTGAGATTCGAACCTTTGACCTCTCGCTCCGTAGGCGGACGCCTTAACCATGAGGCCACGGAGACGGGACAATGTGATTTATATAAATGATTAAAGCTAGGTGTAGTAATTAGTCACTTATTACCGCAAGCAACCCTATGGCCAGACATTGAAGGTGTCTCTCAGCGCAAGTCACTCGCCTTCACAGTATTCCGGCTACATATGTACATTTTATTATCCCCCGCCTATGAAATAGGGAGGGGGATATTGAAATGGCGTTGCCCGTCCGTCCTTCCGTCCGTCCGTCTTTCCTTCCGTCCGTCCTTCCTTCCGTCCGTCCGTCCGTCACCTGCGTTTTCTCAGTAACTAGCCGGTATAATTTCATGAAACTTAAATATGAACCACTATACTGGAATGATGCCCGTCCAAATTTTTTTTGATCGGTCAATTGTCCTTGGAGTTATTGCCCTTGATTTTTTGAAAAAAGCACATTCACAGCCATTTCTCAGTCACTAGATGGCAGAATTTCATGAAACTTAAAATAAATATGAATTACTATACTAAGATGATGCCTGTTCATTTTTTTTTGGATTGGTCAAATGTACTTGGAGTTATTGCCCTTGATTTTTTGAAAAACTCTCATTTACAGCCATTTCTCAGTAACTAGTTGGTAGAAATTCTTGAAACTTGAAATAAATATGAACCAACCTACTGCAATGATGCCTGTTTATTTATATTTTGGATTGTGTAATTTCTATATGAGTTATTTGCCCTTGATTTATTAAAAGATCCATGTTTGCAGCCTTTTCTATGCAACTAGCTGGTAGAATTTCATGACACTTGGATTAAATAAGAACCAACATACTGTGATGATGCCTGTCTATTTTTCTTTTGGATTGGTCAATTTTCCTTAGAGTAATTGCCCTTGATTTATTAAAAAATCATTGTTTGCAGCCGTTTCTCAGTAAAACCAATGGGCTTATCTTATTCTTTCTGAGATTTTTTTAACCTTCAAGCACAAACAAGCCATCAAGCACAAACAAGCCATCAAACACAAACAAGCCATCGTTGGCGGGGATATCTTTTCACTGAAAATGCTTGTTTACTATGTTTTACACGTTTACCATGCAGCCATCTGCGACTGGGGAAAGCGACACGTCAGTGAGTCAGGACTTGTCGGAGAGTGACATAGAGGCGGAAGTGGTTGAGCATGGGCCGGGTCTCCTGCAGCTTAAGGATAAGCAGCCCGGCATCCTCCTTGTACGTACTGCCGCTCGTTCAGTAACTGTGGAATACAGTATTACGTATCTCTGTTTATAATTTGATATAGTAATTTGGAAACTGGGTGTGTATGTAGGTCGTTTTTAGCTCGACTATTCGAAGAACAAGGAGGGTTATATTACTCGCCCCAGCGTCGGCGTCGGCGTCTGGTTAAAGTTTTAGGGCAAGTTGGGATTTTCAATAATAACTCCAATACCCTTCATTCAATTCACTTAATACTTCACATTTTTGTTCAGGGCCATCACATAATGAGGTAAGATAACCATATTATCCTTAATTCAAGTTATGGCCCCTGATTGACTTAGGAACTTAGATTAAGGTTTTAGGGCAGGTTGGAATATTTATAAATAACTTCTATATCCTTCATTCAATGAACCTAATACTTCACACAGTTGATCAAGACCATCACACAATCAGGTTAGAACTCTATATAATCCTTTGTACAAAATATGGCCCCTGATTGACTAAAGAACTTCGGTTCAAATTTTAGGACAGGTTAAAGTTTTAGGGCCAGTTGGGATTTTAATAAAAAAAACTTCTATAGCCTTCATTTAATTGACTTAATACTTTGCACAGTAAATGACGACCATTTTACAATAAGGTTACATAACTAAATTTTAACCCTAAATACACATTATGGCCCTTGATTGACTTTAAAAAAAATCTGTTTATTTCTTTTGACAGGCACATTTTTATATTCTTAACCAGGTTTTCAAAAAGGGAAAACAAGTTATTAGAATGACTTGCGTCATTGTTCGGGCGGGCTGGTTGGAGGGCAGCGTCAAAGTCACCTTATGTATCCAATAATTTTAGGTGGGTTTGACGTTTAGTGACCAAACTTGGTATATAGGAAGAGTTTACGGAGACCTTTCATGGGTTTGCGTTTGAGGCCCCTAGGATCAAGGTCAAGGTCAAAGCTACTATTAATAGAAAAATGGTTGGTATTGAATAACTTAAGTAAGGGTCGATCTATTGCGACCAAACTTGGTATATATGAAGAGTTTATAGAGGTCACTGTTACTAAAATTAGATTAGTGTTTGGTACTGAATGACTTTAATTATGGTTGACATACTATGACTAAACTTGATATGTAGGAATAGTTTATGGAGGACTTCCATGGGATTGCGTTTGGAGCCCCTAGGATCAAGGTCACTGTTAAAAAATAGAAGAAAGCAGTTGAAACTGAATCTCTTCTGCCAATCATTAATAACCTGGTTTTGTCACATAGCGATTCTTAATTTGATTTTTACTGCTTTTGACAGGCAGATATGACATCATTATTGTATTCACGTCTAAGTCAAAGCCTCGTAGTGGAGCCTTACGACGGCTCTTGTTCTCATTTTTAATAACCAGTACTTTTATTTTAAGATAACACATTATTATCTAATTAAAGTATTGACTATAAAACATAATATTTTACAATGTGGCCGTCTGTATAAAGACATGCAGTTAATAATAAACAATTCGTGTATACATTGTCATTCAAAGCATTCCCTGGTTGTTTTAGGCGTCCCAGCCGAGTAAAGCCCAACCCGAGGATGATATCTGCCTGAAACCCCAGTGGCAGAAACAGTGACACTTGTGGCAGATATCCGGACACTCGCGAATGATACACGAACCTACAGTGTTAGAGAGTGTACTTATCATGTGCTAAATAATGTATAACGATATTTAATTTCCATATTTATTTCCTTATACAACATTTCTGATATGACTATTACAACTGAGTTATACTTCATTCTAGAAATGTAATAAAAACTGTTCTGAGCAAATAATTATCATGTTCATATTTCGTTTTTTTTTACCTTACCCAGATATTTGTTCAGGGTGATTTGGAATTGCAACATGCGTTCAGAGGTAGTTTCTTAGACATGCAATATAAGACCGTTTGAAGCTCATCCCGCACATGTGTTAGATGTGAGCATTACTTGTCCCACCGACCTCCCGGACTGTCCAGGATCGTCCCGGACTGAAATTTGGCCGATCCGAGATAAGATCCGTGTTGGATCCGTATTGGGTCCGGGCTGTTCCGGAAAAGGTATCCCCTACCTTTCAGGAGTTTTCACTTGGGGAAATTCATGAAGGTCCGTGTAGCGATCGTGTTGGCTCAGGGAAGGTCCGTGTAGCGACCGTATTGGCCCCGGGAAGGTCCGTGTAGCGACCGTGTTGCCTCCGGGAAGGTCCGTGTAGCGACCGTGTTGGCTCCGGGGAGGTCCATAGTGTTGATCATAGGCGATCCAACATGTCGTGTTGGACACGGATCTACCCAGGGCCTGGGTCCTGAACAGTCCATAGCTGGTCCGGAATGGTCCAGGACGGCTCAGGTTGTCATCCGTGTTGAAACCACATTCCCGTGCTGGTCCAGGTTGGTACCGGGTAATCCGTGTTGGATCCGTATTGATCCGTTTTCATCCGTTCTGGTGCCGTGTTGGGTCCGGGCTGGGCAGTTATAATCTGCAGAAGTTCTAACATGAGTTGAGACAACTGTTTCAGCTGTACTTGTTTTATATAAATATATGGTCACATCATTAACTATTTTATATATAAAAGTTAACAACGCTGTCGTTAATCCCGTTGTTAACTTTCACAGAGTTCTGAACAATCGGGTCATTGGATATATGTTAATAGTTTGCACTAACAGCAGCACTTAAACGTTGTATGGGGGTGTAGGGACCTTTGCCTGGAAAGTTTGACTATTTTTTGTCTTGAATTGTGCATGCTGGTGTGATTTATGCCCGATTGTTTCTACTTTATTGAAATGAATAACAATACAAATAATTTAAGTGGAAGGGTGGTAAGGGCGTGTGCGCACGCACTCTCCCTGGATTCGCTACTGAGTATATTCTATACTGCTCGTAGCATATGTTACCGAAAGATAAAGAAAGATCAAGACCATTTACTATTAAAATAATAGTGAAGTCAATGAGGCTTTTATATGTTTAATTTATTCAGAAATACATGTACTCATAATGCCCTGAGTAAATATTTGTGAAAAGATATACATCTAGAAGATAAATTTCATTTTATTCTCGAATGCCCACTGTATAATGACATAAGAAAGACATACATTGATAAATATTACTGGACAAGACCAAATGTACGTTGAATAAATGCAATCCGAAATTTTTCAAGTGAATGAAAATTAGCCGTGTATGGTTATTATGTATTTAAGTTAATGCACGCTGATCTCTCGCTCTGACATACTTGATATATTGACATGTTTAGTATTGTCTATATCTCTATATATACATCTCGGCACCCCAACGTATTCATAACCTCATCATACAGGTTATGAATAAAATATGGAGTGCCCAGGATGTATTTATAATTTATTTATAATACTCATTTGATATTGTTATCCATGCAAAGTTGTATATCTCAGCATCTTCATATGCATATCACTAATATTGCACTGATCTATTGACTGCGTATACATACATAATATATTTAAGTTCTTATGCATAGCACACGAGACATGTTCTATCTTGGTAGGTTTAAGGTTCAGGTCTATGCCATCTACCTGCTTCATTTTATCATATATGAGATGATACTTTTAATTTCCAAATATAACCATTCTTACATTTGTCGAGAAAGGTTGTAACATAAAATCGCAACACATTGTACAAGTTCTTGCTCGCGATAAATTATTCAGCTCTGTCATCCAGTTTGGGGTAAATGAATTCTCTTTTCTGGTTTATATAAAGCTTTAAATACGATTTCATCACCCAAACCATGCATAATGGAAGCCAAGAAGGTATTTAAAATCATGGCTTTTGTATTTACATAATTATACATATAGTTGCAAAATAACCTTGGAAACTGGTGGATCGTCTTATGTCACAAATGGTGACACCTTTAATACACAATTTATGAATAACTAGTTACTTTTTACACTTTAGGCAGCGAGCTGTCAACTATGTTATTATGTTTTAAAATACAAAGGCTACCGTATAAATCGCCGCAAGACGTCGTCTTCAATAGGAATCCGATTACAGGTTTTACTATGAAGAATTAGCATTGCGTGACCAGTACACACTGTGGAATGTTTACAATAGTTTTCGGCGATCTTCTTTAAGTAATTCATCTGTATGTGCAGCCAATAAGCCCGTAACCTTCTATTAAAGCACTTGCTTTAAGTTGAACGCGATACCCCGAAAAAGGAAAGGCAAGTACTCCGCTGTAAATCTGGATTAACGCTTTTAACGTGACCTGCTTGGATTATTAAGAGAAGGGCGAGGCTTATTCCTCAATTTAGTTGAGGGGGCACCACAATCCTCTACATCAAAGTTGCGTTCGGCGCGTTAATCGAGGATGGATAACCGAGGGTTTGCGGCGGACTGGTACGGGCGATCCATGCCGCCCCCACCCCAGCCCGGGTACGAGTATAGCCGTCGTCCGGAGAGAGATGATCGCTACAATAAGAGACGCAGGGTAAGGCTTCAGTGTTTTTTTTATCGTTTTTTAGAGTAAACGATGTATAATGGTCACAAGCTGCAGGGTTGGATCAAGGATTTGTCTTTAGAGGGGGCTTTACATAAGAGCGCTGAACCAGATATTATTTGGTTTAAAATGTTGGCATGTGGGCTTTAATAGTTTCTAGTTCGAAAGTAAAGTTAGCTGCATGGCTTCCTTATCCTAGCGTGCTAGTGTACTATTTTTTCTTATAATGTAGCGGTAACATTTGCATTTAATACATCGCAAAATAAAGATTGTGACGTCTCCTACCGAACGTTTCGTGGTAACCATTGTTCGCAAATGTTACCTTTAATACTGCAGAAAATGCATTTGCATTTATATTGAGTAAACAGCTAAATACGGGTTTAAACCATCTAATGAATGTACTTTGAATTCCATGATATTTTACATTTTTAGAGTTTACTTAAACTTTAAATATTATTTATAAATATCGGTATTGCGGCCTGGCCGGCCAACTTCACGTACATGTTATAATTTCTCTTTCAAATAAAACATTTATTTGTCAGTTTAGGCTGTTCATCTGATTTTAAGTAAAACTTTCAATTAGTTTGTGTCACCTCTATTTTGCCGTAACCTCTTAATTCTGTATAAACGCCCCTGCCATTCTCTGTATAAACGCCCCTGCCATTCTCTGTATAAACGCCCCTGTCATTCTCTGTATAAACGCCCCTGCCATTCTCTGTATAAACGCCCCTGCCATTCTCTGTATAAACGCCCCTGCCATTCTCTGTATAAACGCCCCTGTCATTCTCTGTATAAACGCCCCTGCCATTCTCTGTATAAACGCCCCTGCCATTCTCTGTATAAACGCCCCTGTCATTCTCTGTATAAACGCCCCTGCCATTCTCTGTATAAACGCCCCTGCCATTCTCTGTATAAATGCCCCATATCATTCTCTGTATAAGCGCCCCTGTCAATTTCTGTATAAACGTCCCTGTCAGTATCTGTATGAACGCCCTTGTTATTCTCCGTATAAATGCCCCTGTTATTTTCTGTATAAATGCCCCTGCCATTATCTGTATAAACGCCCCTGTCATTCTCTGTATAAACGCCCCTGTCATTTTCTGTATATACGCCCCCCCCCCCGTCATTCTCTGTATATACACCCCTGTCATTCTCTGTATATAAGCCCCTGTCATTCTCTGTATAAACGACCCTGTCATTCTCTGTATATACGCCCCTGTCATTCTCTGTATAAACGCCCCTGTCATTATCTGTATATACGCCCCTGTCATTCTCTGTGTATACGCTCCTGTCATTCTCTGTATAAACGCCCCTGTCATTCTCTGTATTAACGCCCCTATAATTCTCTGTATATATGCCCCTGTCATTCTATGTATAAACGCCCCTGTGATCCTCTGTATAAATGCCCCTGCCATTCTTTGTATAAACGCACCTGCCATTCTTTGTATAAATGCCCCTGCCATTCTTTGTTTATACGCCCTTGTCATTCTCCGTATAAACGCCCCGGTCATTCCCTATCATTCTCAGTGCAAACGCCCTGTCATTCTCTGTTAATTCAGGAGTCGAGCAGTTCGAGCAGCTCTGACTCTCGGGCGCGATGGAGTGTGGAGATTCCACCAGACGGTGGGATGTGGGCCTGGGTAGTGGTGCTCGCAGCCGCCCTCCTCCATGTATGCAGCGAGCTTGTATACTTTGTCTTCTATGACACTATCGTGATCAACAAGTACCGGAACCTGCGCCTCGCAGGACTCGGCAAAACACCCACGGACTTCTACGGCGAGTTCATGGTGTTCGAGAATGTGAGATTCACCGGAGGTTCGTCTAAAGCTTCTTCTTTGTGTACTGCAGCTATTCTGTCAATGTCCACCTAAAGTTCAAACCAAGTGGCACGTGGTTTTGAATGATCCATTCAGAATCAAAGCATTTATATGGCTGTATCCTTTACGAGAACATACTCTTTTTTTCTCATTTTTTCGCATGGTTTTAAGTTGGCAATAAAGGTATGTTTTTCAAGTACGTTTTCTTGTTTACATGACCGCAACAGTTATCATCTCAATCAATGGGCGTGACTCGCGCTTTGTGTTAAATGTAATAAGAAACCTAAATCAGTATAATTACAATGCTTATCATGTCTTAAATTTGCCTAGCAGACAATGCATAATTATACGGGTGTTTGATAAATTTAACAGTGAATGTTGAAAAAGGTTAGTTTCAGTGTTAATACTGGTAATAAACAATTTTGATGAATTTTACGTGGCAATTTTGGTGTCCAAATTTGTCCCGAGGGGTAGTTTTAGAAGCATGAAATATTTTATAATAATATATACTTTTATGAAAAAATATTTTCACTAATACTAACTGCTTCAACAATGTTATTCGGCGTCAAGACAATGATTTGTTGAATGTATTGTTCCACATACAAGTATTGCAATGTTTAATGACAATCTTTTTAGTTTTCGGTTGTGGTACATTATACTTAAGTGAACAGATATTTGAGAGATATGATACTTTATATGAATTGAACCTCATGAAACCTTACCATCAAGACATAAAATGCGACCCACCTGTATCGTTGCTATGGTTACTTTAATGGTTGATGTTACAGCACTTCTCACGTTTCAGTATTCTTCATAAATCCCATTTGCCTATAATGAAACTAAAATGCTGTACCACATGTGATTACTCATACCATGGCACTCCCATTGCAGAGATTGTGGCGGCATTTTTCTCCGTGTTCATCGGTTACAGGGTGGTGGCGGCGGCGGGGGCCTTCTGTGTGCTGGGAGGCTTCCTGGGCGCCTCGTTCGTCGCGCCTAGTGAAGAGATAGAACTCGTGGGGTTCCTCGTCGGCTTCCTCGGTGGTAAGGACACTGCGTGCTCACATTCTTTACAGAAATTCATTTATAACTGGGCATAAATTCAACCAAATTTAAAGGCTCATTTAAGCAATTATGTTGTGTTATTAAATACAAAACACTTCTGAAAGTAAGAGAACACAATCATATCACGTCTGTAAGTTAAAACACTAACTTATTTTTATTAAAATAACTATAAAAAGATATTAGAAAATATTAAAAATGATACTACAAAATGCATATTGTGTCGGCAACAGGACTCGAACCCGGTTACTGTAGGTCTGCAGTCTTGGACCATATTCATTACACCACTGGAGGCAAATACAACTGAGGGTTGCTATAGTCGGGTTGCTTGATTATACTTAAGGACAAAGCAATTAATTTTGTTAACAGTTTTTGCTATCAGTAGTAAGGTGGTGAAATGAATTCCTCATTAAAACACACCTGCTACTCAGGGGCGGATCCACAACTTGACGTCAGAGGGGGCACAACTAAGGGCACGACCTTTTGACATTTTGCTCCTCCCTACGGACCGAAATTGCAATAGTTTAAAAATAAGCAGTGGGGTTCGGATGTATTCCCGCAAGAAAATTTCAACATTTTAAAGCGTTTTTTTACCTTTTTCTTCCCAATTGACTCAGCGATATGCACAATTCATAAATATAAACAAATGTAAAGGGCAAAACAGGGAGTACTGCCTTTAATGTGCTGCGAATTTCGGATTATCGTGAACACACCCAGCCCATTGAAATATACCTGAAATATATATAAAAAAGAGTAGAAGTGTAATTTGCATCCTGAAGATTTGCATGTAAAGTTATATTGAGTGGAGATAACATTATGATTATACTCTTCAAAATAAGGCCACACAAAGAGACCTGTTTTTCTCCCACCTCAGATAAGTAGATCAAATAATTTAACCATGCTAGATATTCTTATCTTGCCCACGGGCGAAGATAAAATGCCCGTATGGAACTCCTTTTAATGGTCACCACATTGTAATTACCTCCCTTGTTGAAGACTGTCGTCAATAGCATCAAGGAAATCTTGTTTAATGGTATATTTAGAACGCTAATTAATTATTTCTCGCTTCAAATGTCACCATAAAACAGTTTTCACGCACCATTTAAGAAATAATGCTTCATTATCCTTAGAACTATTTAAAAAGACCGATTTGTCTATCGACATTTACTTGATCATTGCGTGCATATCCATGACAACAACGTGATATCGCATATCCATACGCAGTTATTTTCACTAAGCACAATAGAGTTCCAGCACAAAATACATTTTTACTTAATTTTGTGGGAGGTGGGAGAAAAAGCATCTACCATAGCCGCTCGTGTAAGATAGGTTCATCCCGACCCTCACGCAGGGTGTTTTGCGGAAACTCGGTAAACCTCGTTTCCGCAAAAGACCCTACGCTCGGGTCGGAATGAACCTTAAAAAGCTGCACTCTCACAGATTGAACGTTTTGACAACTTTTTTTATTTTTTGTCTGGAAATAAGCCAATAATTGCGAAAATCCATGGAAGGAAGTTATATAAGACTGCTGACAAAAAATCAGATCGCAGATTTTTATATTTAAGTTCAAAAATTGATGTTTTATGCAGTTTTCTTAAACCGTTAGTAACGGGTTAAGCCATAAAACATTATTTTTCGAACGGAAATATGAACATCTACAATCTGATTTTTTGTCAGCAATCATTTATCATTGGTTTGCAGATATTAACGCAGAAATTTGCTCTTTCCAAGACAAAAAAAATAAAAAAAAGTTGTAAAAATGGTCAATCTGTGAGAGTGCAGCTTTAATTGGTATATGAAGCACGCATACAATGTTTATTTTCATTCATAACATGAACATGATTTGAATATTGAACCAACTGTTTCCTATGTGGGTGGGGCATAGTAGGTTTGTATATTGGATCAGCATGGAAAGGTGTTATTCTTGTGGGTGAAGCAAAGTATATTTATAAAGTGGATACACATCGAATGATCTCAGTCATATTGTTCGGACAGTGTAAGTTTGTATTGTGTACATGTTTAAAAGTTTACTAGAAGAAAATGCACCCAATCCGGTACAGCCGGTCCTTTCATTTGATTCTACTTTCTCGTTCGCCACCACACAGCTTAGTGATATCTCGTTCGCAATCACACAGCTTAGTCATATCTCGTTTGCTACCACACAGCTTAGTCATCTCTCGTTTGCTACCACACAGTTTAATCATATTTCGTTCGCAGCCACACAGCTTAGTCATATCTCATTCGCTACCAGACAACTTAGTTATATCTCATTCGCTACCAGACTGCTTAGTTTTATCGTTCGCTACCAGACAGCTTAGTCATATCTCATTCGCTACCAGACAGCTTAGTTATATCTCATTCGCTTCCACACAACTCAGTCATATCTCGTTCTTTACCACACAACTTAGTCGTATCTCGTTCTCCACCACACATCTTAGTCAAATCTCGTTCTCTACCACACATCCTAGTCATATCTCGTTCTCTACCACACAGCCTAGTCATATCTCGTTCTCTACCACACAGCCTAGTCATATCTCGTTCTCTACCACATAGCTTAGTCATATCTCGTTCTCTACCACACAGCCTAGTCATATCTTGTTCTCTACCACACAGTCTAGTCATATCTCGTTCTCTACCACATAGCTTAGTCGTATCTCGTTCTCTACCACACAGCCTAGTCATATCTCGTTCTCTACCACACAGCCTAGTCATATCTCGTTCTCTACCACACAGCCTAGTCATATCTCGTTCTCTACCACATAGCTTAGTCATATCTCGTTCTCTACCACACAGCTTAGTCATATCTCGTTCTCTACCACATAGCTTAGTCAAATCTCGTTCTCTACCTCATAATTTAGTCATTAATCTTTCGTTACCACACAGATTAGTCATATCTCGTTCTCTTCCACACATCTTAGTCATATCTCGTTCTCTACCACACAGCTTATTCATATCTCGTTCTTTACCTCCCCATGTAGTCATATATCTATCGCTACCACATAGCTTATTCATATCTCATTCTCTACCACACAGCTTATTCGTATCTCGTTCGCTACCAGACAGCTTAGTTATATCTCGTTGGTTACCAGACAGATTAGTCATATCTTATTCGCTACCAGACAGCTTAGTTATATCTCATTCGCTTCCACACAACTCAGTCATATCTCGTTCTTTACCACACAACTTTGTCGAATCTCGTTTTCCACCACACATCTTAGTCAAATCTCGTTCTCTACCACACAGCCTAGTCATATCTCGTTCTCTACCACATAGCTTAGTCATATCTCGTTCTCTACCACACAGCCTAGTCATATCTCGTTCGCTTCCACACAACTCAGTCATATCTCGTTCTTTACCACACAACTTAGTCGTATCTCGTTTTCCACCACACATCTTAGTCAAATCTCGTTCTCTACCACACAGCCTAGTCATATCTCGTTCTCTACCACATAGCTTAGTCATATCTCGTTCTCTACCACACAGCCTAGTCATATCTCGTTCTTTACCACACAGCCTAGTCATATCTCGTTCTCTACCACATAGCTTAGTCATATTTCGTTCTCTACCACACAGCCTAGTCATATCTCGTTCTCTACCACACAGCCTAGTCATATCTCGTTCTCTACCACACAGCCTAGTCATATCTCGTTCTCTACCACATAGCTTAGTCATATCTCGTTCTCTACCACATAGCTTAGTCATATCTCGTTCTCTACCACATAGCTTAGTCAAATCTCGTTCTCTACCTCATAATTTAGTCATTAATCTTTCGCTACCACACAGCTTAGTCATATCTCGTTCTCTTCCACACAGCTTAGTCATATCTCGTTCGCTGACACACAGCTTAGTCATATCTCGTTCTCTACCACACAGCTTATTCATATCTCGTTCTTTACCTCCCCATGTAGTCATATATCGTTCGCTACTACATAGCTTATTCATATCTCATTCTCTACCACACAGCTTATTCGTATCTCGTTCTCTACCACACAGCTTGGTCATATCTCGTTCGCTACCACACATCTTAGTCATATCTCGTTTGCTTCCACACAGCTTAGTCATATCTCGTTCTCTACCTCACAGCTCACTCATATCTCGTTTGGTACCACAAAGTTCAGTGTTATCTCGTTCGCTACCTCACAGCTCACTTATATCTCGTTCTCTTCCTCACAGCTCACTCATATCTCGTTCTCTACCTCACAGCTCACTCATATATCGTTCTCTACCTCACCGCTCACTCATATCTTGTTCTCTACCACACAGTTCAGTGTTATCTCGTTCTATACCTCACAGCTATAAAACCAGCGTGTAGAAACTGTCCATATAAGTAGTTTACAATCTCTGGTCACTGTTGCTTGGCAATAGTTGCCATATAATACCGATCAGCCTAGGTTATTGTCCTTGAAATCCAATTCTTATTATCTCTTGTCACAACAATGGTAAGACCTCTGTAGGTGTTGTGTTACAATGGAGTCGAACTCGTCGTTCTGTTTTAACCACCATGATGCATGCAAAATATCGTATCCGTCTCATTCACAAAAGTGAGCATACGTATATTTAATACATATAAAACTATCAACTATGCCAAATTAAATCCGTTTTGAACGAAGCCCTATAGTTTTACTGGACAATTGAAAATTACTTATACCCTGCCCATATGGTTAAACTCCTTGTTTTTTTTCGGTACATAAATGTTTTACTGTCATTGGTCGTGGATTTTCTTTCCCTGTGATAGTTATCATTCTAGTTTTAATCATAAACACCATTTTATCGAAATGTATTTGAGTGACTTTCAAACGATATAATAAATAACCATAACGGAATGTGGTGCTTTAATTATTTTGAGGAGTATATTTACAAGGAAAACATTGCATGATGCACAGATGTTCAATACATTTTTTTGGTTTTTATTTCAACGAATGCAAACATCGTGTAGCCCCATACACCAGGAGCATGATTGCATGTTCGTGCATACCTGGTATTAGTTCATCATGGGATGAAACACAATTCTTCTACACTCTGTATTCAACTTATGACCTTGCAGGTATTGGCGTGTCATTCTGGCGGTTCGCAGCTTATGTCGCTGTGATGGAGTACTTCCGGCGTCACAGGATGGCCGCAATCATCCTGTCAGGAATGGGACGCGTCGTCGGCATCTTCGCCGGTTATGGCATTCTTGCGCGTCCATTGGAACAACTCTGGCCTGATGTATGTCATTTAGCCACGCCCTGTTAAAACAGTGACTGTATATAACTTTTAATTCCAAAATAAATTTTTGTGTCCCCTGCGATACATGGCAGATATAAAGGGACTACTTTAACGGTGTCTTAGTCAGCGTTGTCGTCGGCGTCATACCTTGGTTTCCGACCAATAAGTTTGAACGACGTGATGGTCGTGGTCAGTAGATGACCGCTATTGATTCTGGAATCAATTCGTGAAAGGTCATGGTGATGTATAATATCCAAAAACATGAGTGTAGTTCATATTGTCTTAAAATATTATTCTGCAGAGCGACGCCACGGAGACTGACATCACAGATATGACGTCATGGAAGGTGTACTACCGGTGTCAATGCGCCATGGCAGGTGTGGCATTTGTGGCGGCGCTATTTATCCGTCCGTTGTCCCTTGCAACCGCAAGACGCGGGGATGGCTGTGAGGTGTTCCTCCGGGTCCGCGACACACGCGTATGCCGGGGAGGGATGCTTATATTCCTTCTCTTCGTCTATTTCATCTACTACTTCGGTAAAAACATGCGTTTTATTTTGTAAGACTAGCATTCGGTTACCTTCTACATTTCAAATTACAAAAACAAATGTCCCGGTAACTTAATACCGGTTTTGATTTACAATTTTTTTTTATCTCATTAAAAATACTCTCATCTGTTGTATCATTTCATGAACATAATTAATAACTTTTATATATTAACAGATGTGGGTTAACATCCCGGCACTTTACCATTGATTCTTATAGGGGAGTCCCTGCCTGCCACGGAGCTTGTAGACTGGCTGTTTAAGGAGGGCTTCTCCGGGGAACACACGCTCGGCATACTGTTCGCACTCGCCAGTGGCGTTCTTCTCGGATACCTTCTCCTCATCTTCTGGTAGGTTACCGTTAATTAATTGTAACACAAATAATTTGAAAAAAGGGCTATGTTTAAATCTCTCCGAAATCAACGATCGCGGTATTGGCATAACCCTGGATACCGTCGTCCACGGCTCACAAAACTGTTTTTAGTTGATCAACCCAGTTACTTGAAGTTTAGTACACGCGTAACAAATGGCAATTCGTATATGTGAAGCAAGGCCCATAACTCTGGTTTCAATAATTGTCGAGCTGTGCACTTTAATCGACTGAGGAAAACGTATTTTGTGTGTGTGTTCTTATTCACAAATTAAATTCATATACGAACTTTTTTAAAAGTATTTCTATATTATTTCATATAAAATATAATACATGTATGTATATATTTGATGCTCCATACATTACTGTAATATGCACGTTGTAGCAGATGTACGTGAGGCAAATACAATTCTGTATTATATGTTTCTCTCTGTCAGGCCCAAGAAGAAGAAGTTTTACGACACGATGTTATGGCTTGGACTGCTGTGCCTGCTGATGGGGCTGCTCACCCTTCAACTTCCGGTGTTCACGGCACCCTACACCTCCTATCTCTGCACATACACGATCGTGTTCGCCGCCTCACAAGGTCATTTGTACACATACACATGTTGCTGTTTATTATTATTATTTGTTAACCTTTTTCGTATAAACACGAACTCCACTCCCCCAGAGAAGGAAAATGTGTCAAAGTAACTGGGTCGCAGTTGTAACAGGCTGAACAAATCCTTAGGAAAAAAACGACCAAGTGCGTTTTCCGGGTGGATGTCTCACCGGACCTGTGCTATGTCTTTATTTTCCTTCCTTTTCCTATGCCCTCCTACACACACCAAGATGGGACCAATAGACCAATGCATTATGAATGCAGCTTTAGGGATTTAATGAGACTCTTGGAACGCTTGTAATCTCATTTGACGAAACAAATGAAGTTGGATGAGTTTTCGAGATTCATTAGTTATAATGTGAAAATGAGAATGCGTTATTTTTTTCTTTTAGTGATGTTCGAGTCAATTCTGCGGTATGTGATTCCTATCGCGTTCGGGAGACAGTACATCCGGTGGGTGGAGGGACTGCTTGGGCTGGCTGCAGGGGGTGCCACCATCGCAAACAACTTCATAGCCAGTAAGACTAAGACTTGTTTGTAACTAACCAACTGCAAACTCGGTTTGCTTAACGTCCGATTGTCAGGCCGGAAGTCTTTCTTCACATATAACCGTCGTAGATGGTCCGCGTTGTTTTCGGTTACTTTTCACTAAGCTTTTCACATCAAATAATATGCATATTAAAAATTCAATCTATGCAATTTTATTAAATCCTTGAAAAAAATAACACAAAAAATAATCAACGTATATTTCAGAGGAGTTACGTAAGAAGGATGGGGGCGTGGACAACGTGTACTATTTCGCGGGCGCCGCTTTTCTGGCGGCTGGGGTTTTGGCCGTCGTCACCATGCAAATCATCTTATGCTTCAAGGTTAGATTGTTATAAACCATGTAATTTTTCACTTTAACTGTTTTGATATTTGATATCAAATCATGCATATTGCCAGATAAAATGTGACACCTAGTGTTAATACTGCACATATATTATATAGAATACGCAGATTAGGGTGATAGGTCGTCGTCTGAGGCGTGCTCAAACTTTATTCGTTGTCCATTATATAAACTCTTTCAAAATGTTCACATGTAAATAAGAACACATGTTACCATGTGCACGTAGACCCAACGGTAAAAGTCTGTCATATCCCAAATCGAGAAAGTTTTCTTGCATTTTTAATTGCACACAACAAGTTTGCGTTTTTCAGTGTATATGCTGTAATTTAAAGTGATACTCTTATTTAAAATCAATACATACGCATGTATAACAAACTTCAATTTGGACTGATAAACCTTGAACTACTTGCTATATAATGTATTATGGAAACAAATATTACTGATAACAAGGTGTTACCCAGGACGGCCTGTATTTAATTACAGAAAACGCAAAAATATTAAATGATTGGTGAATGCTAAAAAAATTACTATGATCTAATATTTCACATAAGGTAGAAATACCGTGTTGTATGCACATTTCTTTCAAATTAAAATCGGTATCCTTCATAAGAACAATTGTTTTTGACATTTAACAATGCTTTTTGGAATATTTAAACAATATTATTAAATGTGGTAAATCTTACTTGGGAGTAAGAGTGCATCTTTAAATTGTTGTATTCTGTATGGTTACTTCAAAGTCATTATTTTGTGCAACTTTTCCGACATTAAAATGAATGAAGATAACGCGTATTTGTTTTAAGTATGACAATCGCATGAGTGGAGCAAAGGCCCATCATTCTGGCTCTTAATTGTCGAGTTATATGCCCTCTGATCATGTGAAAATAAGTAAAATATTTGTGTATGCTTGAATACAAGTTTTTCCTCTAAATCACTGCAATCTTTAAATAAAACATTTGTGTTATCTCATCAGTTTAAAGACCGGAACCACGAAAAGGAGTCGGTAGAGCCTGTTATCCAGGAAATGAGCCGAAATGAGGAGCTGCGGGCAAGCAGACGCGACCCCTCCCCCGCCAAGAACTACTTGGGATACTCGTACCGTGCATAAACAACGGCGAACTTATAAGTGGGTGTCTGTGGTCGACACAACTACGGGCAAGATGTTAGCTGGGACCAATACCAATGCCATATACATGTATATCTAGATGTCACAGTTGTACACAGTGTGTAAGCAATGTCGTTTGTGGGCGTTGCAGATATGACAAGACTAAGGATGGTATTTTAGCGTATGCCGTGCTCTATGCGGCAACAATTTATTAAATTATATTTCGATGTGTTTCAGCTTGTGCGACCTTTTGCTGCCAAATTATAGCATTTAAATATTTACTTTTAAGTATTATATATTTGTACACTTTCTCATGACATGTACATATTCGCTATCACGGTATATGGGAGATATTATGTTCGTATATGTAACATTCAATTGACACCTTTGTTCACCCGTCCAATTAAAGTAGGACCATTTTACGTTTGAGAGCTGTTCAAATATTTGAAGGCGGATTATTTGCTATTGTCAACTGGATTGAAACTACAGAGTTTGTATTTAGTTATTGGATAGCATTATCACTATTTGTATTTTGTAATGTACCTTTTTACATGTTCTATAAAAAATTGTCCTGCAATGTATCATGTACTCGAACATTTAAACAATGTAAATAAAACTGAAAAACAAACCTTTGAATTAAAAATAGCTCGTAGAATAGTTATGTTTACTATGAACGTGCATGTCCTAGCTTTTGCAAGCGCACGCCAGACAATTAAGTATGTTTTGTTTAGTGATGCGTCGTCTGTGTCTACGAGGAGTTCACAGTTTGGCACACACTATGTTGAGTTCGGAACAGTATATAGAAATCCGGCGGTCCGTCAGACTTCATATTGAAATATACGTCGCACGAGATTGTTTTCAGGTGATGTGTAGCGAATGTCTTTCCTCGATGAAAAGTATTATGACTTAACGGTGCAGGCCGTCGCAATGTAGTCCGGTTCCAGGCTGATTCCGGAAATTTGAAATCGCACTTGTATGACCTGACAGTAAAGTTGGAAGGTAGTTGGTAGTGCGTGACGGCATCGTCTACTGATCTCTGCGTGACGGCATCGCCTCCTGACTTCTGAGTGACGGCACCAGCTCCTGACTTCTGAGTGAGGGCACCTCATCCTGACTTTTGAGTTACGGCACCGCCTCCTGACATCTGAGTGACGGCACCGCATTTTGACTTCTGAGTGACGTCGACGCCTTATGACTTTTGCGTGACGGCACCGCCTCCTGACATCTGAGTGACGGCGACGCCTCCAGACTTCTGAGTGACGGCACCCCCTCCTGACTTCTCAGTAAGGGCACCGCCTCCTGACTTCTGAGTGACGGCACCGCCTCCTTACTTCTCAGTAAGGTCACCGCCTCCTGAGCTCTTAGTGAGGGCACCGCCTCCTGACTTCTGGGTGACGGCACCGCCTCCTGACTTCTGAGTAAGGGCACCGCCTCCTGATTTCTGAGTGACGGCACCGCATCCTGACTTCTGAGTGACGGCACCTCTTCTGACTTCTGAGTGACGGCACCAACTCCTGACATCTAAGTGACGGCACCTCTTCTGACTTCTGAGTGACGGCACCGCCTCCTGACTTCTGAGTGACGGCACCAACTCCTGACTTCTGAGTGACGGCACCAACTCCTGACTTCTTAGTGACGGCACCAATTCCTGACTACTGAGTGACGGCACCAACTCCTGACTTCTGAGTGACGGTCTCGCCCTGACTTATGAGTGACGGCACCGCCTCATGACTTCTGAGTGACGGCACCACCTCCTGACTTCTGAGTGACGGCACCAACTCCTGACGTCTGAGTGACGGCACCGCCCTATGACTTCTGAGTGACGGCACCGCTTCCTGACTTCTGAGTGACGGCACCAACTGCTGACTTCTGAGTGACGGCACCAACTCCTGACTTCTGAGTTACGGCACCAACTCCTGACTTCTGAGTGACGGCACCGCCTCCTGACTTCTGAGTGACGGCACCAACTCCTGACTTCTGAGTGACGGCAACAACTCCTGTATTATGAGTGACGGCACCAAATCCTGACTTCTAGTGACGGCACCGCCTCCTGACTTCTGAGTGACGGCACCGTCTCCTGACTTCTGAGTAAGGGCACCGCCTCCTGACTTCTGAGTGACGGCACCGCCTCCTGACTTCTGAGTAAGGGCACCGCCTCCTGACTTCTGAGTAAGGGCACCGCCTCCTGACTTCTGAGTAAGGGCACCGAGAGTCTCTGTCGAGGTGGTCGGTCTTGAACAGGTTGACGTTGTACTAGAGGATGGCCGCCTGGTGAATGGAGCTCTCCTCTGGTGGCAGGGAAAGCCGAGGTGCTTTTACTATTTTTTTTTATATAAGGACAAACTTTAATTCTTTTCACTAATCAAATCGTAATAGGTCATTAATAAGGCTAAGACTACAATGGATGATGCGTTTTAGCTAACATGCTACAGTGGTGACAGTAGCCTCTTGGTTTAAACACGCCCACCGTAGGTTTAGTGGTGGAACATCTCACTGCCTTTATGCCGGCGTTTCGCTCTAAAAAGATGAAACTTAAAGCACTTATTATACATGTACATGTAAGTTTGAAAATAATATTTGATACTTTGAGAGGTTCACTGTTGTCTGTTACCAACATGAAACTCGTTCCATTTTGTCTTTTACAAAGAAACAGTAGTTTCGCGTTTTATATTAATTCCTCCGTCAATATATGTATATTACGTGGGACGGGGTTGTCCGTCAATCTGCCCGACCTTGCGCCCGTCCATAACACAATCGTATACGCTCCATATATCTTACACCAATAAAATGATGAATACTGGGCCGCTTATTTAACTCATCAAGAATGCTTTGAAACCTCGCCAGATCTAGGTGAACTAGTTGGGCCTTTCTTGTTTCGTGTCCACTACCTGTTGACGTGTAGTGGTCACAATGTTAGGTCATGGGTTTGAGCGTATAGTTTGCGGATGCTATATATATATTTATCTCCAACATAAATTAAGGGATTTTAATGCCACTGGGGATATGTTTTAGAATGTACAAAAGTATATTTTTCAGTTTTTTGGTTTTGCTTATGGAACCAGATTATGCTTATTCGACTGTTTTTAAAAATAGAAATGGTCAGTTTTACCAAGATCTTGAAAATGCTTAGTTGATAGGCATCGTTTGGGTTAAAAGCCTAGTTTAAGCCTTCTTTAGGTGAACTCCCCCCCCCCCCCCAAAAAAAAATGTGTACAGTTCACAACCTCTGCAAGGCAAATCAAAATATAACCCATACACTAGAGGCTCAGATATTCATCTGCGAATGTTTCATCGATGACCTCCTGTTTGATAATGGTAGTAATTACACATGGAATTTATTTCATTGGTAACAAATATGTTACCACCTCAGATTCAACATGTTATGACCTACACTTGGACGCCCAAACCAAACATCTTTCTACAATATTCATGGCTGGAAGTTCACTTGGAAATCAGCAAAATACGTACAAATATAGATAAAATATCAGATGATATAACGGATCTTAAATCGGACCAAACTTCTATTAAGAGAGATATATCTTCGCTTAAATCTGAAATCTCGGACCTGACAGATCGCCAGGAAAACCTCTATCTTGATAATGAACAACTTCATGTTAACATCAATAGAAATGAGGACCATATTTCTGAACTTGATGACCAGATAGAGAGGCTAGAGCAGGATTCTACAAAAGCAAACATGAGAATTTTTAACATGCCAGTAACCGTAGAAGCAAAACACGAACCAGAACGATTTCTTAAAGATAATATTTTAAAAGTGGTATGCCCGGACGAGAAATGGTATGACGATGATATAAAGTACGTTAAGTGGGTAGGCGAGGTGAAAGAGGGAAGGCAACCACTGACAAGTGTTACTCTACGACAGGATGATGTCAAGATGAGGGTTTTCAAGGGTCGAAGTAAGCTTCGACAAGACAACATTCGTATTGGTAACGATCTGACGAAAAAGCAGCGACTAAAACTGAACGCTCTTCGCAGCCAATGCCAAAAGGCTTATTACTACAGGGGTGAATTGAAATTCGTCGACGAAACATACACGCATCAGACTAAACAGAGCGAACGCGTAATTAAGACAGCACACAGACCACTGAATGGGACAGCAAACCTGGAAGCAAATGAGCATGACACACAGAATGAGGAAATGGACATGGACACTATAGTCATCACAGACGCTCAACCTGTGCCTGATAAACCAGATCTGACTAAATAGGAAGAAGGTCAAGGCCCGTATAAAAGAGAATTACAGATAGTTGTTTGGAATATAGATGGTTTATCCAACACTGTTTTTGACAACGATTTATTTAAGTTTTTAGTTAGCTTAGACATATTTGCATTTTTAGAGACCTGGATAGAATCAGAGGATAACTTACCAAAACTGTTTACAAATTTTCATTGTCTTTTTTGTAAAGCTATTAGAAGATCTGTGTTTGGTAGAGCAATGTCAGGTATTGTGGTATACATTAATCAGAGAGTTTCAAAATATGTATCAAGAATATTCGATACTTGCGATTTTGCTATATTTATAAAGATAGATAAAACGGTCATTAATAGGAATACTGACATGATAATATGTTTTGCATACCTACCACCAGAGCAGTCAAATTATTACCAAGGCAAATTTAACAAAGGTATAGATATGTTAGAACAAACTCTTTACGAGTATAACATTGACATTGGTAATAACTTAATTATTGCGGGAGACTTAAATGCACGTACTGGTTTGTTAACAGAAACACTAAATTTTAACCCACATATTAACATTTTAGAACCATATGAAGATATTTTAGATGATTCACACATTCCTGCTAGATCTTCACTAGATTCTAAGACTAATTACTTTGGCCTTAAATTGATAGAATTTTGCAAAACGTTTGGTTTAAAGATAATCAACGGTAGACTGTTTGCTGATAAATTCAAGGGAGATTACACATACATTGGTCCAAATGGATGCAGTGTTATCGATTACGTTATTTGTTCTGACGACATTTTTAACACTATTAGCAATTTCTATATAAGTGAACAGAGTAATTCAGCCCATATGCCGCTGATGTTCTCATTTAAATGTGAGGCATATATACAAGAGGTCAACATAGACTCTACACCATTTAAGAAGTTCAACTTTAGTGAGGGTAACCCATTAGAATTTAGAAATCAGATTACAAATTGCTTTAATCAAGATTATACCCAACAATACATACACGCATAAAAGCATATCTAGGGTAATAAACGATTTTAATGCTGATCTTAAAAGATGCGGCGACGTTTGTGCAAAAAAGCTCGTTAAACGAAATACTAAACAACCCCAATGGTTTGATTACGAATGTGTATCCATGAAATACCTAAAAAAATAAAGCATTGCGATTATTCAGAAGAAATAACATAATTGCAAATCTAAATAAATACTCAGAAGCAAAACGGGCGTTTAGAAATACATGCGACAAGAAAAAAACACATTCTATGATAAAGAATTAAATGAACTTATATCGAAATGCGATGATCTAAAGTACTTTTGGGTAAAACTTAAACGAATGACAACTCAGACCGAATGTGGTAACCCTATATAACAATGGGAAGAGCACTTTGAAAACCTATTTAAAAGTAATATAAATGAAGAAAATGTCTTGCCTGAACCAACCAATCTTGAGTTCAGCTATGATATAGCAGATACTTTGTTTAATGATGAAATTACTGATGATGAAATATTAAGTAAAAAACCTAAAACGGGGTAAAAGCGGTGGAAATGATTTATTAATCCCAGAGTTCTATATTCATTCAATTGATTTAATTTTACCGATTATACGGACAATTTTTAACAAATTATTTACGGAGGGCCAGTTCCCAGATCAATGGTGTGAATCAATAATCGTACCTATATACAAGAAGGGGGAACGCACATCCCCCGGCAATTATAGAGGTATATCATTACTCAACGTGTTAGGGAAAATTTATACAAGTATTATTAATAGAAGATTGACTTTTTTGCGAATATTTTTGACAAAATAAGAGAGCCTCAAGCTGGTTTTAGAGAGGGGTACTGTACAATTGATAACGCGTTTACTTTACAGGGTTTGATTGAAAATAAATTGAGCAGAAAGGGGGGTAAAATGTACGTAGCATATGTCGATTTTCTAAAGGCATTTGACTTAGTCAGTAGACATAAATTGTTTGAAATCCTTTCATCTAATCGTGTATACGGTAGATTATATAAATCCCTAACAGCAATGTATACTAAAGTTAGAGCCAGAGTCCGATCTAATAATAACATCAAGTCAAATGAATTTGATTGCCCAACCGGTTTAAAAGAAGGTTGCCTTTGCTCTCCGATATTGTTCGTATTCTTTGTCAATGAGTTTGTTAAACAAATAGAGAATAGCGAACTAAAAGGGATTCAGCTCTTCCCTGATTGGCGAGAAATATTATGCCTACTATTCGCAGACGATTTAGCTTTAATGGCTAACACTGTAGTAGGCCTTCAAAGAATACTTAACAAACTATCAGATTTTACCTTTAGTTTAACCTTACAGTCAATACTAAGAAAACCAAAGTCATGGTCTACAAAAATGGGGGCACACTTTCGAAGACTGAAAAGTGGTACTTTAATAAGGAACGATTGGAAGTTGTAAACGGATTCCCATATGTTGGTGTTTTCCTTTCACAACAACTATCATTCCCAAGAATGGCAAATGAACAGGCAACTGCTGGGAAGCGAGTACTTATTTCGTTGCTATCAAAACTATACAAATTTGGCCAACTTAACCAAAAATCGTATTTTAAGATTTTTGATACAAAAATAGCGCCAATATTAACATATGGTTCAGAATTATGGGGTACTGAAATACGTAACACAATTGAATCTGTCCAAATATACGCGTGTAAAAGATATATGTGTGTCCCTCAGAAAACAACAAACATAGCAGTTCTTGGTGATTGTGGAAGATTTCCGATGTATATACAAACAATGAAAAAAGTAATAAAATATTGGCTTAAGATACTACATATGCCAAATGATAGATTTGTGCGCCTTGTTTATAATATGCTCAAATATATGGACGAATTTGGGCACAGCTAATTGGACAACACGGGTTAAACATATAATAAATGTGACGGGGTAAAGCTATGTATGGATATATCAACTGGTCCAAAATGAAAATATATTCTTAAAATATATTCTTGATTAACATTGTGCAAAGACTTAAAGACCAATACATGCAAGATTGGACAAGGTTAATATCAGAATCTCATAAACTTAGCCTATTCAGAAATCTGAACACAGATTATAGACATGCACCATACTTAAATAATGTAAAAATAAGAAAGTTCCGAAGTGCTTTAGCTAAGCTTAGGTGGTCCGCCCATAATTTAAAAGTTGAATCAGGCAGATATTATAATACTCCCTATGAAAATAGAATTTGTAAAATATGTCAATTAGAGGTTGAGACTGAGTACCATTTTATAATGAAATGCACTACTTTTAATGATCTGAGGATCAAATATCTCCCCAGCAAGTATTACAATAATCCGAACATGCATAAATTTCATCTCTTACTGAACACAACAACAGATAGCACTGTTAATAACTTAGCAATGTTTATCTTCTATGCCTTAAAATTACGGGAAGAATTTGTAAATAATAATTTACCATAACAGTGTTGAAAAACACCATACTGATATATATTTATTCATAACTATATATATGGTTGTTCTACTTTGTACATGGTATTATATGCACATTTATCACTACATATATTCTATGCCAAATAATTTTCACATGTAACTTGTGTTCACCATTCACCTGTAATTGTCTCATTTGTGTTTGTTTGTACATAATGATTGTTTTGGGCCGGTGGCCTTTATCAAATAAATTATTTGAATTGAATTGAAATGACCTCTGTTCATTGATCTTTATCTACTTGCCTCGATCCCTCTTATCAGATCTCCGATCCTGAGTATCCTGCTGTGCATTTTTGGAAGTTTTATTATACAAATGGACCCTAAAGGCCCTGAGCTAATAAACGAATACACATGAAATTGGCCCCTACTGTGACACCAGTGCTATTAGCAGGATATGGACAGCAGGGGATTATCATGCCGAACATTCCTTAAACTAGGCCTCTATATTAAGTTTGAATATGAAGCACCCAGATCAAGGTCAAGGTCTATGTTAATTAAATTCAGAAAAAAACACTATACATGTATTAGAAAAACGTTTTCTTCCACCTCAGATAAGTAGATCCAATAATTTTACCATGCTAGAAATTCTTATCTTACCCACGGGCGAAGATAAAATGCCAGTATGGAACTCTTTAATGGTCAGCACATTGTAATTATCTCCCTTTTAAAAAATTGTCGTCTGTAGCATCATGGAAATATTGTCTTGTGGCAATATTTAGAACGCTAATTAATTATATCTCGCTTCAAGTGTCACCATAAAACAGTTTGCACGCACCTTTTAAGAAATAATGCTTCACTCTCCTTAGAACTTTTTGACACCGATTTGACTATTAACATAATATGAATCACTGCGCGCATATCCATGACAACCAGGAATTATCGCATATCCATACGCAATTATTTTCACTAAGCACAAAAGAGTTCCAGCAAAAAATACATTTTTACTTAATTTTGTTTAACTGAGGTGGAAGAAAAGGCATCTACCGTAGCCGCTCGTGCAAGATAGGTTCATCCCGACCCTCGCGCAGGGTGTTTTGCGGAAACTCGGTAAACCTCGTTTCCGCAAAACACCCTACGCTCGGGTCGGAATGAACCTATCTTACACTCTCGGCCATGGAAGATACTTATATTCTCCCACCTCAGATAAGTAGATCGAAAAATTTAACCTGCTAGAAATTCTTATCTTGCCCACGGGCTAAAATAAAACGCCCGTATGAAACTCCTTTTTAATGCTCATCACATTGTAATTACCTGTCGTTTATAGCATCATAGAAACCTTGTCTTGTTGCAAAATTTAGAATGCTTTTTAATTATTTCTCGCTTCAAATGTCACCATAAAAAAGTTGTCACGCACCATTCAAGAAATAATGCTTCACTCTCCGCAGAACTATTTAAAGACCGATTTCAGTATTAACATAATCTGAACCACTGCGCGCATATCCATGACCACCACGAATTATCACATATCCATACGCATTTATTTTAACGCACAAAAGAGTTCCAGCAAAAAAAAATACATTTTTACTAAAATTTGTTTAACTGAGGTGGGAGAAAAAGCATCTACCATAGCCGCTCGTAAGATAGGTTCATCCCAACCCTCGCGCAGTGTGTTATGCGGAAACGAGGTTCGGCAAAACACAGTACGCTCGGGTCGGAATGAACCTATCTTACACTCTTGGCCATGGAATATACTTATGTTTTAGTCTAGGGAATGCAATGTCGGGTAATCTAAATTACGATCACATATAAAATATATGAATATGCTTTTAATTAAATCATTTTTTCATAATGCATGTTAATACCCGAATAAATCTTATAATTGATTTATATGACAGTATTATCCGTGACCGTTCCTCAAGGAAAACTGCAGCAATCGAACCTTAAAGTGAACGTATTCAATGTTTGTCTTTCTCAACACGGTCGGGTACAGTAGAGCTGTATCTATGCTATGAGTTCACATGCATAGCTCGGGAGTTAATGTTCATATAAAAAATATTATCCCAGATCGTCTACGGACAAACTTTATATTCATAAAATAATATATCTTATTCCTGTCCGACAAAATGCTGGTACAGTTAGGTTTTGTGCCAGATGTATTTGCCATCCTACACAAGTACCGTATTAGTTACTTAACGGAACCTTTCCTGCCTTCCAAGCAGTCTTGGAAAAATAAAGTAAAACTCTCAATGATTTGAAGGGATTAGACACCAGATGGTGTCAAATCGGCAAATACAATATTTCCTCAAAATAAGCCCAGAATTTTCAATACGAGCTAGTATGTGTTCGATAAAACATAATTTTACATGATTTATAGAAAAATCGCCACACGCTGTCTATGCTGAATTTCACCGGTGAAAAATATCGCGGTGTTATTTTCGAACAACTTGCATGTCAAGTGATCGTTTCATACACCAACTTGTCAGTAAACGTTTTAGCCATGGCGCTGTCATAAAATAAAAAATGCCAAACTTTCTCTGTGCATGATTCCAATTAAATCTGTATAAATCATAGCCTTATGTTTTGTCTCGGCAAAGCCCTGCTTGAAAATAGTACTGGTTCAACAATCCCTATCACATGTATAACCTTTTTCTGTATTTATTGTACGTACCATGTTTGTCACATTGTTTATATCATTTGCAACGACAAAACACACTATTTATAATCTGTTGATCTTGAAATAAGATTTTGTTTATTAATAAATACCGTAGGTAAGAGGTAATTATTCAACATATGTTATGTAGGCGGCTTATCTATGTATTATGCACTTGCTTTGTACTTTAATTTTAGAATGATGTTTATTGTTACAAATTATACATGTTTTTACATTTGGAACCTTCTGGAACATTGTGCTTTAATAAAGTTATAGAATAGTATGGAAACTTCTGGAATGTTTGTTACTTATTAAGTATATTCTAGAAGAAGATTATTCTAGAAAGATCTTTGACTATATATATATATATAAGGTATAGCAGAGTTAGAGGGGGAACTTTGGTTATCTGTTGTGACATTCATAAATTCAAAAATACAAATTTACATTTGGATTATTCTTTGGAAGTTTACTGTGTGGACTATTTAAATTATAAGTGCTCAAAAACATTCAGCTTTTTGGACTTTAAAATTGGAAAAAGGACATAAACCAGGATTGGAATTATTTAAGCTATTTGGAAATGCAAAACAGGTATTTAAATTGTATTTCAACATTGTAACTTTAACATAATAAATTTTGTAAAGTTTGTTGCTGGCTTTGTTTTTCTTGTTACGTCTGGCTCGTAACACATATGGCTTCTAGATGTTTAACGCTGAAAAATGAATTCGAGCTTTAATTAACGACCCTTCATCGCGTGAACGTTGACCCTAGTTGAAAACTGCTTATAGGTCGTTATTTAATATGAAACTAAGTCATTCCTATGGCCTTACATCATTGACTTTGTTCATTGTACATGTTGGTTATTTATATCACGCAATCCGGTTAGCTACATCAATATTCCAAATAAGGCCTATATTGAAAACCACAACTGTTGCCGGGCCATTTTTAAACGTTGACAACTGACATCAAAGTTACTTATTACCATATACTAGTAGTACAAATTAGAATTGATAGACAGTTTGTATAACTTATAACTATTAAATGTTAGGTGTGGCAGAAGCTGAAAATACTTGAAAATTCAAAAACAAGGGCCATAAATCTATGATACTAGTCCAAGATAAAAATAACACCTTTGATGTTGATTAACTTTGAACTCTAAACGAATTCTCGATGCACAAAATTTTGCTGCCAAGTCAGGCATAGCATTTCAATACTAACCTTTAAGTATCATATATTTGAACGTTTTCTTATGACCTGTTACAGTACATGGTTGCTATCGTATCTTCTTCGTATCTCTGACATTCAATGGACACTTTTTCAACTCGTCCAATTCAACTAGCATCATATTATTTCAGAGCAGTTATGGGTATTTGAGGACGGGTAAGTTGCTTTTATTTTCTGGAATGGATCTTAAATGTTATCAAGTTATTGGACAGCAATGCCACAATACGTAATGTGCTGTTTTACTTTCACTATAAAATATTGTCCTTCGATGTATCATTTACACGCAAACTGAAATGTACCAATGCCATATAAAATCAAGTATTTATTAAAATTTAAACGTAGAATAATCTGTTTATGCACGAGTCGTAGCGTCTGCACTGTGCATGCCGCTTAATTGCGTCTTCTTAACTACCCTGCACGCCAAAAAAGTGTTGCGACGTCCATTCCTATAAGCAGCTCAAACGTTCTTAGTCGACTTCGGAACAATAAATGAGAAATCCGGCGGTCCGTCAGACGCCATATTGAAATATACGTCGCACGATCCAGCAGCTACGTTGTATACACCTGAAAACATACGAACATGTAGTAGAAGACTGCTTCCAGGTGGTGTGCAGTGAAATTCAAACAATACAAAAGGTAATCATTGACATTGTCATGACTAACCGGTGCCGGCCGTCGCAAGGTAATCCGGTTCCAGTCCACTTCTGTACACCGGAAACTTGACATCGTGCGTGTCAGACAGGATCTGCCGTAGCAGGTCATTAAGACCGCCTCCTGAGTTCTGTGTGGTGGCAGTGCCCGGTGACCTCTCCTCCCAAGGGTCTCTGTCGGGATCGAGGTGGTCGGCCTGGAACACGTTGACATAGTTCGCGAGTGTGGCAGCTCGGTGAATGGAGCTCTCTTCCGGGTGACAGGGGAAGTCGAGATGCTGAAACCTGTTGATCAGAAATATTTCTTTTTATTATATATCTATCAAATTCCTTTTCAATATCCAACAGTGAAAATACAGCACGCCGTATTGAAAAATCCGTATCATGAAACTGTCTGATTTCTGATTCCGTATCATGCGAGTACCATGTGTAATCTCGAAGCTACTTCCGCGTTGCTAGAAATAGCGTGACCAAAAAAACTGGTAAAACCTGTCAACTTTTAAATACATTAAAGTATTTAACTTTACTCACGCTCCAGAAGCATGCATATATAAAATATTCAGGAACTTTGTTCTCATGTTCTTCAAAGAACCATGAGGATAAGCATGAATTAAGCAAAGAACACTCTTCCAATCTATCTAGACAGCTGCTTCAGTGAACTAGTTGTTTGCCATTTCTAAGTTGAAGAATTGTTGCATTATCCATGTTTATTATCATAGATATGAGCAGCTCGCCAATACAATGAAGAAGGCGAATTCGCATCATCGATAGAAATAGCGATTGACTCACGAACTTCCCTCAATTATGCATATTATGATCGTCAAAAATCCCACGAATATTTACTTTGTTAAAAATGGGCGCGTTACGTTTACAAGAAATTACGATTAGTGTATACTCGTAAAATAAGTACCGTTCGTTGATGTTGTTTTTGTGTGCTGTGACATAGCATAATTGTTCTCGTATTAGCAATTTGTTAATTTTGCTAAAACACAAACTATTTTGTTCTTACATTGCTCAATTAAGTTAATTCTGTCATTTCTGAATTCTATTCGCTGTAGAAGCCCCCTTGACTTCATAACACAAAACTACGTAACACATTCGAATTTATACGGGAATTTGACGGATGGCGGTAAATTTAATTGAAAATGAAAACAAAAAATAAAAAGGAATAATTAAATAGGCAGGTATATAAAAATGGAATATTACGATAAAACGCTTCTCTGTTGATCCGTATCACGTCTCGTTCGGTAAGTAATCATGTATCCGTCCCGACCTGCGGTCTCGTCTATCATAATATCCCCTATGCTGTTATTAGTATTACTTTTCTCTAATCAGATAGTGATAAACGATAATCGGGTGGTCATTAAAAAGGCTATGTGAGTTACCACTGTACTACAATGGCCTGATTTGGTTTAGCTTACATGTTACAGTGATGATAGAAGCCCCGTGGTTTAAACACGGCCACCATTGGTTTAGTGGAGGAACATCCCGCCGCCTCAATCAAAGTGTTTTTGACATGAAAGCCTTTTGTTGTTCGCTCCAGAAAGTTAAAGCTGAAGGCACTTGCAATACCTGTCAAATTGAAAAAAGTTCAATTATTCAAAGGGATGTTAGCTGTAAGATGATACCAATATGTAAATAATGCGAT
This sequence comes from Mya arenaria, assembly GCF_026914265.1. NCBI lineage: Eukaryota > Metazoa > Mollusca > Bivalvia > Myida > Myidae > Mya > Mya arenaria. The sequence goes on from NC_069124.1 coordinate 89,464,936, forward strand.
CTTTTTGTTCTGAGAAGAAACAGAACTATCGCGTTTTTATTGATATCCCCGCATCTACTAGGTAAGAGGCGGGTTTAAGAATGTTATTTACTTTCCGCCAATCATGAGTCCTTTCAAATCATGTTTGTTACCTTGATCATGGATTGAGGGATTTACATTTGGTCATATTTATCCCATCAATAACATGGGCATAACCGACGTTCAAACATCGCCAGGTCAATGTCACAATTTGTTCTGGCCGTTTGTTCGTGTCCGCTCCATATTGCCGATATATTGCAAAACTATTTAAAAGTTTATTCTCATGCAAATATTAATATGCTTCATGGAAATGCTGCTAATATATTAAATATGTGTCAGTGACATACATTATATGATAACAAAAATGGTGTTCATAATGTGTATTTTTACCCGGAGGAGTCTTCAAAATCGCAATAGCGTCTTCCGTGCTCCGAGCCTTCAGCAGTGAGCGGCCCATAAACTTGCGGGCTGAAACGGCGCAGATTAAACTCTTGTCACACTAGGACCGCGTTCCAACGGCGTTCAAGAAAAACAAGAACACCGATCTGCGCGCAGTGGAATCGCAAGCATCGCCGTTGCAACACAGTGGCATAGCCAGTTAAGGCGATTGTATCGCTAGAACGCCGAGCGACGGCTCGCAATGAGTTTTATTTTTCTTACTGCGCTCTTCTTCGATATTACGGAGCCGCTACGGTGAGCATTGAACTCCCAATGTTCTTCTACCGCGTCAATCGTCGTTTGCATGACAATATACCAACCCAATAGTGTTTATTTGCAAATAAACATTCATTTCACCATGACTGATGTGCAACAGCAAACAGGGATACTGCTTGCCTATATGCAGGTCCAGCAGATCCAGTATGATGCAGACGCCTTGGATCTCATTCTGAGATGACGACGGAGAAGGGCCCAAAGGCGTAGGACACTTTTGGTTCGACCATGGCTGTACGAATGCAGACGGTTGCTGCATGGTCTCAAATTGTTCAAGAGCAAATGGAAGAATGGAGAATTGATGGAGATATCGTTTTGTAGGCAGTGCAAAATAACACACCGACAGCGCAGTTTGTGCGCTGTTAAAACGCAGTGCACACGCAGTGCATATCGTAACAACTCAATGCACACAGTGATAACGCCGTGAGAGCGCCTAGAGAGCGCAGACAACCGCCAACTAGAACTCAGTAGGAACGCAGAAGAAAGCCATACAACTCTGTAGAAATGCCAAGTTCACCGTGAAAACACCGGGATATCGCCATCTTCATGAAAAATATCAATTATTCCAGCGATTTCACGGCGCCCTAGGAAATTTAACAACGCCGTGCAATCGCATTGGCAACGCGGCTATGTGTGACAGGGGTTTTAACAACCTGTGAAGACAATGATTTTACATCTTCAGTACTAACGTGTTTTAGAATTTAGAATTATTTACATTCATACATATTTGATGCTAGGGAAGGCACACCGTTAATATATTCTGGTTTACTGCTTACATTTTTTACCATGATTTTAGTAATATACGAATTGAGAATTTAAAAAACGACGTCCTAACGTCATCCAAGTCATATGATTTACACGATACATTAATAGGAAGTACGTATGCCCGCCGCATTCAATCCCTGCTGGTAGACGTTGTTATGGCCAAACATCACACCGTGTTTGTTGAAACCGAACTTGGATCCCGGCAACAGACCTGCCAATTATTATATGGAATTAATACTATTAAACATGTTATCTAACATAAACTGTTTTATTGGAAATGTCTGTTTAATTAATATGAAATGACCGAAATGTACTTTGAAACGATATAAATGTGGACCTGGCACCACGAAGTCCGTCCAGTGCTCGATGACCTGGTTGTTTCCGTCTCTTATTTCCATGGTAACCATGCAGGATAGGTCTTTCATTTGAGGCGAAATATCTTCTGTATGCCCAAAGTAGACCTGAACAGAGAATATGGATGACGACACGTGACAATTGTTTTCTACATAAGTTTAGAATAAGAGATACCCCAATAAAGATAATCCGTGGAAATAAAAAGTAACACTAGGTGGCGTAACCAACAGTGTAGAGGTATTATCATCTAAATAAGTCTAAATCATTTGGTAACATACGTTGCCACCCGGGGTCTGTATGGATACGTTTGTACAGCCGTCCATGTAAGCCCAGTAGCTGACGCCGTGACTGGCGACCGGGACCAGCGCAATTGCGGCAGTCATCTCACAATCGACGTTCATCTCGAACAGCTACAAGACAGGAAGAATATACATTTAGCATACTCGGGTGATGAGATACAGTGAGTGACACGTGATATTCGAAAGGGCGCACAGGTTCTTGTAAGTATGTACACATAGTCTTAATTATATCACGAAAGAGCATTATGGCAAACGTAGAAGTCCTACATCATTGTAGTCACAGTCGGAACCGTCGGCCACTCCCTGAAGCTCGTCTACGTACTCAGCACAGCGCATGCGCACTGTGTTGTTTAACTCTTTGTACTGGCGATGGCCCTCTTCAGTGGCGAGAAAGCGGAGCACTGCGCGCCGGAAGTCGGACGATTTGTAGTCTCCAAGCACACGCTTTATTTCGCTGGCTTTTAATGAACCCTGAAATTGCTACGATATGTCAGTCAGGTGCCCGAGTAAATAAATAAAAAAAATAAAAAAATAAAACGCTATTTACACAGACGAGAACAAATATCGACGAGTGATGAATATAAAAAGCTGAATGTCACCAATCAATCTGTCTTGGTTAACGCACAGATGTGTGTTTCTAGCTGTGCTATGTACTGGCTGTATTGGAAAATGTTTAAAGTATCTTGCTCTTCACTTATAACAATAAAAAGTAACAGGAATCTCCAATGTTGCAATCATGTTACATGTGACAAAAGGGAATACTTACCAGCCTTATCTTGTTGCACAACATAAATTATTAAAGGGATCAATTTCAGACTCATGTTGAGAACGATTTTGAAAGATTAAAGATCAATACATGCATTAAGTAATTTGAACGCATATGAGCTCCTGATAATCATACATTATAAGTTGTTCTACAGTATTGACATACATAGTATGTTATGGTACAACGATTACATGGTCAACAGAAATAAGTATGTTATTATCAATTATAACATATTATTTGTTATAGTTAATTAAGCTACCAAATGAACAACTCTTAATTTAGATATTTCATATAAATGTAAATTAGGTGTATTATCAACAGTCAATGCATATATAAGCAACGACAAAATGCCCTACTATACACTATACACTATTATATTATGCCATATTTAAATAAGAAATGCATACCTAGATCAATAGATATTAACTGTAAAAAAAAGATACTCAATGAACTATGGAACGAGCTCTTCTTAGGAGACGGCTTCTTCTATTTGTACCAAATGTAAACATTGTGTAATTAAAAAAAAAACAATGAAACAATGTCACCAACTTTTCACTGCATTATAATTAATATTAAAATATTAAATTCACTTCATGTCGTTTTAACGAGTGAAATCATTTTCAAACAACTGGGATGACCGATTTTTTCAGAATATAATCGTTTTCCATTTGTGTGTTTATACTTTTTTTCTTACAATAGTACAAAACATATTACTTACGAGAGTTTTACCAGCCTCATAATATGAATTTGCGGTTATCTGGTGGTACCGTGCCATTTGTCAAAATCCGTGAATTGCTTTATTGTATTTAAATATCTTACGTGCAAACTGTCTTGGTAAACAGTCACTTTTATTCCTACGATAAGCTTATTCCACTAAATTTCATAGTTTGATAAAAGTAGAGATTAGATTGTGGCATTAAATGAACTCACATTATACGGTATGAAGAATTTAAATAAACATTTCGGTTGTCGATATCATGTCGTGCACCTACATAATTGGATTCATGGTTCATGGTCTTGTCACATATATATTATGTTGATAAAACTCTTTTACAATACTGTATACAGCATCAAATTAAAACAATGCGACCTTGATTGAAACGACTTTACTAATTTCCTTTCGACAACACAAAGCAATGCCACGTTTTGTTACTATTGAAATAGTACTTGGACTTGCGTCAATCGGCTCAAGACACGGCTCTAATTTTGAACATTTGGCTAGTATTCTTGGTTTCGGGCTAGCAAATGACCGCATAGGCTAGTTAGTGTGACAAAGATTGACTGCATGGGCTAGTTAGTGTGACACAGGTTGACCGCATGCGCTAGTTAGTGTGACACAGGTTGACCGCATGCGCTAGTTAGTGTGACACAGGTTGACTGCATTGGCTAGTTAGTGTGACAAAAATTGACTGCATGGGCTAGTTAGTGTGACACAGGTTGACCGCATGCGCTAGTTAGTGTGACACAGGTTGACTGCATTGGCTAGTTAGTGTGACACAGGTTGACCGCATGGGCTAGTTAGTGTGACACAGGTTGACTGCATTGGCTAGTCAGTGTGACACAGGTTGACCGCATGCGCTAGTTAGTGTGACACAGGTTGACTGCATGGGCTAGTTAGTGTGACACAGGTTGACCGCATGGGCCCCTTTAGTGTGACACAGGTTGAGTGCATGGTCTAGTGTGACACAGGTTGACCGCATAGGCTAGTTAGTGTGACACAGGTTGACATCATGGGCTAATTAGTGTGACACAGGTTGCACCAGTGGATTTCATTTCTCTTAAGAGCTAAAATACCTGTTTAAAACGGCATTATTCTCTTGTCAAAACGGATGTTGGGTTACATAGTTCTCTTCTTGTCTCTGAGCATGTCCTCCAATCGATGGAAGGGAATCCGGTTATAGTTCTTACAGTTGTTAGGACAAGGGACATTTGGGACATATGAAACAATAAGATGCACAAACCGTCATTTTTTGGAGTAGACTTAACTCTGTGAGTATGATGTTTAATGGTATATTTTAACAAATCTTGTCTAAAATGGTGCGTTTTTAGCGTGCTTTATAACTTTTTATTCTTCGATATTGGCATAAAAATATTTTCGATTTGTGAAACTGAAAACTCAGTACACGACGTGCCTGTTAAAATCTCCTTACCTGACTCATGTATAGTCAAATGTCCGCTGTATCATCCGTCGCTCCCTGTCTACAAAGATTAAATGCTAGGGTTTCTTGCCTTTGACATTTAACTTCATGAGGTTTTTGTATCAACCGCAATTTAGAAAGCTTTAGGTTCGAGTTCGCGCTTGGCATTGCGAGTTCATGAAGAGAAGCTAGCAAGTCGCTGGAACTTTTCAACGTAATCTGGGTTTTTGTCTCCTATGGACGATTGATCTCTGAGGATTACCTTAAAGTATGTTAACTGTTTAAACATGACCCAATTACTGCAAAAAAATGGCATGGTGTCAAATTTTATTGTTACACCTGCAAACGTTTGTGAACTCATATTGCGACATAGTTCCGCTTATGCGTTAATTTTCGAAGCGCTACATTTTGCTGCCAAACCATAGTACAATGTATTTCAATATATACTTTTTGTACGTTTTCTCACAACATGTACACGTTTGTTATCACATTATGACGGAGTGTGTTTTTTGTTCGTATCTGTGACATTCAATTGACACCTTTCGTCCAATCAAAGGGTTAGGGTTAGATTAAAGTAAATCAAATAAAACCAATTAAAGTAGCATCATTTCTCCTTTGAGAGCAGTTATGGATATGAAAACGGGTAATTTGCTTTTATTCTCTGGCATGAAACTAAAAAAAAATACTTTTAATTTTTAACAAGTTATTGGATAGCAATATCACAAATTGTAATGTACTCTATTATTTGTACTGTAAATGATTTTCCAATAGAGTGCTGCGATGTCCATTCCTATGAGGAGCTCAAAAGACATTAGTTTGGCACACAAACAGTCGACTTCGGAACAGTAAATGAGAAATCCGGCGGTCCGTCAGACGCCATATTGAAATATACGTCGCACGATCCAGCAGCTACGTTGTATACACCTGAAAACATACGAACATGTAGTAGAAGACTGCTTCCAGGTGGTGTGCAGTGAAATTCAAACAATACAAAAGGTAAACTTTTGCATTGTCATGACTAACCGGTGCCGGCCGTCGCAAGATAATCCGGTTCCAGTCCACTTCTGTACACCGGAAACTTGACATCGTGCGTGTCAGACAGGATCTGCCGTAGCAGGTCATTAAGACCGCCTCCTGAGTTCTGTGTGGTGGCAGTGCCCGGTGACCTCTTCTCCCAAGCGTCTCTGTCGGGATCGAGGTGGTTGACCTGGAACACGTTGACATAGTTCGCGAGCGTGGCAGCTCGGTGAATGGAGCTCTCTTCCGGGTGACAGGGGAAATCGAGATGCTGAAACCTGTTGATCAGAGATATTTCATTTTATTATATGCCTATCAAATTCCTTTTCAATATCCAACAATGAAAATACAGCACGCCGTATTGAAAAATCCGTATCACCATACTGTCGTTTTCTGATTCCGTATCATGCGAGTACCTTGTGTAATCTTGGAACTACTTCCGCATTGCTAAAAATAGCGTGACCAAAAAAGCCGGTAAAACCTGTCAACTTTTAAGTACATTACTCACGCTCAATAAGAATGTATATATTCAGGAACATTGTTCTTATGATCTTCAAAGAACCATAGGATAAGCACGAAGCAGAAAACACTTCCGATCTATCTAGACAGCTACTTCACACATGCTTCAGTGAACAAGTTGTTTGTCATTTCGAACCAATACTACGAAGAAGGAGAATTCGCGTCATCGAAATAGAAATAGCGACTGACTCACGAAATACCCTCAATTCTGCATATTATGATAGTTAAAAAATCACACGAATATTTACTTTGTTTAAAATGGCCGCGTTACGTCTACAGAAAATGACGATAAGTGTATACTCGTAAAATAAGTACCGCTTTTTTTGTTGTTCTGTATTTTGGGCAGTGATATTTAATTATTGTTTTCTTATTAGCAACTTATTAATTTTTCTAAAACACAAATTATTTTGTTTTTATTTTGCTCAATAAAGTGAATTCTGTTACTTCTGACTTTGTTTCGCAGTAAAAGCCTCCCTTGACTTCATCACAGAAAACTACGTAACACATTCGAGTTCATACGCGCATTTGACAGATGGCGGTAAAATTAAATCAAATTGAAACCGAAAAATAAAAAGGAATAAGTAATTAGGCAGGTATATAATAAATGGAATATAACGATAAAACGCTTTTCTGGTGACCTGCATCACGTCTCGTTCGGTGAGTAAACATGTATCCGTCTCGACCTGCGGTCTCGACGGATACGTGTTTACACACCGAACTCGACGTGATACAGGTCACCAGAAAAGCGTCCTATCATAATATCCCCTATTTATTATAGACATATCCAATTCCTTTCCCATATCCAACAGCGAAAATACAGCACGCCGTATTGAAAAATCCGTATCATGAAACTGTCGTTTTCTGATTCCGTATCATGCGAGTACCATGTGTAATCTCGAAGCTACTTTCGCGTTGCTAGAAATAGCGTGACCAAAAAACTGGTAAAACCTGTCAACTTTTAAATACATTAAATTATCTAACTTTACTCACGCCACAGAAGCATGTAAATATTCAGGAACATGGTTCTCATGTACTTCAAAGAACCATGAGGATAAGCAAGAATTAAGCAGAGAACACTAAAGTCTTCCAATCTATCTAGACAGCTACTTAAGTGAACTAGTTGTTTGCCATTTCGAAGTTGAAGTTGCATTATCCATGTTTATTATCATAAATATGAGCAACTCGGCAATACAGAGAAAAAGGCGAATTCGCGTCATCGATAGAAATAGCGATTGACTCATGAACTTCCCTCAATTATGCATATTATGATCGTCAAAAAATCCCACGAATATTTACGTTGTTAAAAATGGCCGCGTTACGTCTACAGGAAATGACGATTAGTGTATACTCGTAAAATAAGTACCGTTTTTTGTTGTTGTTTTTGTGTGCTGTGACATTCAATAATTGTTCTCGTATTAGCAATTTGTTAATTTTGCTAAAACACAAACTATTTTGTTCTTATATTGTTCAATTAAGTTAATTCTGTCACTTCTGACTTCGATTCGCTGTAGTAGCATCCCTTGACTTCATTTAATACACAAAACTTCGTAACACATTCGAATTTATAGGCGAATTTGACAGATGGCGGTAAATTTAAATCAAATTGAAAACGAAAAATAAAAAGGAATAATTAAATCGGCAGGTTTACAATAAAAGGAATATAACGATAAAACGCTTCTCTGGTGATCTGTCTCGTTCGGTAAGTAATCATGTATCCGTCTCGACCTGCGGTCTCGTCAATCATAATATCCCCTATGCTGTTATTAGTATTACTTTTCTCTAATCAGATAGTGATAAACGATAATCGGGTGGTCCTGATTTGGTTGAAGGCCTGGTTTTAGGAATGTTTGGCATGATAATCCCCATTCGGAGCTTCTCGGCCATTTTTATCGAAACAACCTCGGTTGCTTTCGATAAAAATGGCCGAGGGGTTCCGATTGGATAATCCCCCGTTGTGCATCTCCTGGTAATTGCACTGGTGTCACAGTAGGGGCCAATTTCCTGTGTATTCGTTTATTGGCTCAGGGCCAGGTCCATTTTTAATCATAAAACATCCCAAACTGCACCGCAGGGTACTCACATCAGACATCTAATAGGACAAATAGGCAATTAGGTTAAGATCAATTAACATAGGTTTTTGTTGTTGTTGTTGTTGTTGTTTTTTTTTTGTTTTTTTTTTTTGGGGGGGGGGGTAACTTATAGAAGGCTTAAACTAGGCCTTTAAGCTTACATGTTACAGTGGTGATAGAAGCCCCGTGGTTTAAACACGGCCACCATTGGTTCAGTGGAGGAACATCCCGCTGCCTCAATTAAAGTGTTTTTGACATGAAAGCCGTTTGTTGTTCGTTCCAGAAAGTTAAAGCTGTAGGCACTTGCAATACCTGTCAAAGTGAAAAAAAATATTCAAAGGGATGTTAGCTGTAATATGATACCAATATGTAAATAATGCGATCTATTTTTTTCTGAGAAGAAACAGAACTATCGCGTTTTTATTGATATCCCCGCATCTACTAGGTAAGAGGAGGGTTTAAGAATGTTATTCACTTTCCGCCAATCATGAGTCCTTTCATATCATGTTTGTTACCTTGAACATGAATTGAGGGATTTACATTTGGCCTTATTCAACTCATCAAGAACATGGGCATAATCGACGTTCAAACATCGCCATGTCAATGTCACAATTTGTTCTGGCCAACCGTTCGTGTCCGCTTCATATTGCCGATAAATTGCAATACAATTTAATAGTTGATTCTTATGCAAATATTAATATGTTTCGTGGAAATGCTGCTAATATATTAAATATGTGGTGTTTGTCAGTGACATACATTATATGATAACATAAATATTATTAAATAGTGCTCTTAATGTGTATTTTACCCGGGGGAGTCTTCAAAATCGCAATAGCGTCTTCCGTGCTCCGAGCCTTCAGCAGTGAGCGGCCCATAAACTTGCGGGCTGAAACGGTGCAGATTAAACTCCTGTCACACTACGACCGCGTTCCCACGGCGTTCAAGAAAAAACAGGACGCCGATCTGCGCGCAGTGGAATCGCAAGCATCGCCGTGGAAACACAGTGGCATCGCCAGTGAAGGCGGGTTTATCACACAGAACGGCGAGCGACGGCTCACACGTGCAGCATGCCCAAAACATACGCCGTCGCTCGGCGCTCTGGTATGGCGCAGTGAGATCGCCGTGTGGTTGCCATAGCAACGCAGTTAGGTCCCAAACAACGCAACGGGTGCGGACAGAGGTCGCAGTGCGAACACAATGGTTATCGGTGGCGCTTGCCCGCCGATCGTTCGGCGTTCTCTGAGATGACACTGCGTCCCTATCTCGCTAATATGGCGCGTCTACGGCGCTTACAATGAGTTTTATTTTTCATACTGCGCTCTTGGACAATTGTACGGAGCCGCTAAGGCGATCATTGCGCTCCAAAATCGGCGTTTGCATGACTATGAACCAACCCAATAGTGTTTATTTGCAAATAAACATTCATTTCACATGATTGATCTGCAACAGCAAGCAGAGCTACTGCTTGCCTATATGCAGTTCCAGCAGATCCAGTATGATGCAGACGATTTGGATCTCATTCTGAGATGACGATGGAGAAGGGCCCCAAGGCGTAGGACGCTTTTGGTTCGACCATGGCTGTACGAATGCAGACGGTTGCAGCATGGTCTCAAATTGTTCAAGAGCAAATGGAAGAATGGAGAATTGATGGAGATATCGTTTTGTAGGCACTGCAAAATAACACGCTGACAGCGCAGTTTGTGCGCTGTGAAAGCGCATTGCACACGCAGTGCGCGTCGTAACAGTTCAATGCACGCAGAGATAACGCCGTGAGAGCGCCTAGAGAGCGCAGACAACCGCCAACTAGAACTCCATAAGGAACGCAGTAGAAAGCCATACAATTCCGTAGAAACGCCAAGGTCACCGTGAGAACGCCGGGATATCGCCATCTTCATGAAAGATATTAATTATTCCAGCGATTTCACGGCGCTCTAGGAAATTTAACAACGCCGTGCAATCGCAGTGGCAACGCGGTATGTGTGACAGTGGGTTTAACAACATGTCAAGATAATGTTTTTAACTTTTTACATCTTCAGTACTTACGTGTTTTAGAATTTAGAATTATTTACATTCATACATATTTGATGCTAGGGAAGGGACATATATATACTAATAGCCAAAAGTCGTGTCCGGTATGGGTTTCCATAATATCTTTTAAACGCGTGAAGTTAAGACCTTGAAATTTTGCCTACTTTATACCGCGTGTATTTCAAACCGGTTTCTGAGTTTTGATAGTCGTCTGCGCTCTAACAATGGAGATAAACTACCGGCGACGTTTTTCACGTGCTCCCTCATGTATACAGAATTGTGACCAATTGGATAAAATGATTTACCTTATCCTCTTGTCTAACGATATCCGGGTCGGAAGACTTCAGAATATTTAAAGAAAATATTGATTTTCATTATAAAATGAAGCTTTCAAATGAGCAGCGTGCGCGCGCTATAGGCCAACTTGAGGCTGGTGCAACTGCCGCAAATGTAGCCCGTCATTTCGGGGTTAATGAGAAAACCATTCGTCGATTACGTACAAAATTCGCAAGGCATGGCACCGTGGCAGATCTCCCACGTTCCGGACGGCCGCGTGAAACGACGTTACGTCAGGATAGGCATATTCAGCTGACACACTTACGTCATCGTTTTGCCGCTCCAAATGACACGGCACGAAACACACTTGCTCGTCATCGACCTCGCATAAGTGCCAGAACGGTACGGCGACGTCTCAAGGCAGTCGGGTTACGTTGCCGACGGCCATATCGTGGAGCAAGATTAACTCCCAATCACAGGCGTCTGTGGGTAGCATGGGCGTTACGTCATCGAAGATGGCGCTTGAATCAATGGCAAACCGTTCTGTTTACGGATGAATGTAAATTTAACGTTGATTCAAACGACCGACGTCAACATGTCTATCGACGCTCTGGTGAGAGGTTTACGAACGCCTGTGTCATTGAGAATGACCGCTGGGGTGGGCCGAGCGTTATGGTTTGGGCAGGGTTTACACACCATCATAAAACCCAACTTGTATTCCTCGAATATGGTCGAGGACGCGGTAATGGCTTAACTGCACAACGTTACGTAGACCAGGTGTTGCAGCCGATGGTTCTCCCATTCCTTACTGCCCATCCAGGTACTGTCCTACAGCAGGACAACGCCCGGCCCCATGCTGCAAGGCTGACTCAAAACTTCCTGGCGGCAAACAATGTCCAAACGTTGCCATGGCCGGCATTATCGCCGGATATGAATCCAATCGAACACGTTTGGGACTACATGAAACGGAGGATTAGGGCACGTAACGTGTACAACGTCCATCAATTACGTACGCCATTGCTCAGGAATGGGGCCTACTTCCGGCTAGATTCCTGCACAGACTTGTAGCGTCAATGCGTAAAAGGTGCACTGAACTCACTCGGATTAATGGGGGTCATACACACTATTGAAAACGCCGTTGAATTTAAAACACACTCAACGCAATCAGTTGTGCCTTGCAAATCCTCAATGTCAATTTTCATCACATTACTGTACCGACAGTACTGGCTCAAATTCCAAAATTCATTTTTCATGAAATGCATATTAATGTCCTCTTTCCATCGATACCAAATTTATGAGCGTGCGATATAAAACAAAACAGATATTGTAGTTTTTGTAGACCGGACAAGACTTTTGGCCATTAGTATATATAACTATACTCTGGTTTACTGCTTACATTTCTGACCATGATTCTACTAATAAACGAATTGAGAATTTAAAAAACGACGTCCTAACGTCATCCAAGTCATATGATTTACACGATACATTTAAGGATTAAAATTCGACATGTTGCATTTTATCGGGGTATGGTATGCAATGGCGCAGTTCAAAATGTTGGTGGAGTCCTTCGGACTCCACCCATTTTGAACAGCCCCATTGCATACCATACCCCGATAAAATGCAACATGTCGAATTTTAATACTTATATTTACGTTCATTTAAATCTACATTTCTGCTAAAATAAATTGATTATTCAAGAGCATTTTCTCTTTTCTTTCTCTCGTTGTTCTCAACGGTGGGTAAATTAGAACAGCTATCGTAACCTAATTGTATACGACAATGAATGCACAGATAAAATAGTTCCTTATTTATATGTTTATTTTCTATCTTTTCAAGGTCAAGAATATTATGAATACGTATTTTTGCATACAATGTGTGTTTTCGGTCCGTTATCGTGGTGTATTAAAACGCAAAAACCCGGGCGTTATCGGTAGAAAACGGTCATTATTCAGTAAATTCACGTGCCGTTTTTTTGTTTTACATATGCGCTTTCAGGGCCCGCATCATAACAATGAAGGCTGAGCGACCTGGTTTCTGACCGAAAGTTGGTCAACGATGCAAACTTTTGCACAAAAACATATTTTAGAATATATAATGTAGCTGCATACAAATACCAAAACAGGAAATAAACCACAAAAGTCATATAACTTACATATTTTCTGCTGAGTTGTCTTTTCATGGCAAGCTGATGTGTTTACCAAAATAGTTTTTTTCTGCAGTTGTTTTGACTATTAAAAGCACTAAATTATGTCTAAAACGACTAACTCCTCCGAACTTTTAGTTATTTCTGTCGATTTTATTCAGAACATACGACTTATATGGACATGATTCCACTATGTCGTATGCAATAAACAAAGAAATTTCAAATATTTTTTTTCTCTGATGCTGAAGATGCTGTACATTTTATCAAGAACATGTTTACAAAATTTTCAGGCTTGAATTAGTTATCAAAACAAATAATGGTTAAAGTAGGACTGAATAGGTAATTAATTGATTACCCAATAGGTATTGTGTGTAAATAATCCCAGTAATCCAGTCAATTTTCGAAAAACAACACTTTCAAAACGAATGAACACTGCAAAAAATGGCGTCGAAACAAAATGCAGCTGCCGAGTTATGTTGCGGCCCGAATCGAGCTTAATGTAAAACTTTTTCAATGACATCACCCATGACGTCATACAAGCACCCGTTAAAGAGATTATTTTGAACTAACTGTTTTTGCATTTTCGTGACATTTAACAGCATTTTTAAACATAAACGTTTCTTCAACTGTTCCATCCATCATGAAATTATCTACATTAAAATCAATCAAATAATCGTTGCTTATTTTGTTTTAACTGCTTTACTGCAGATTTCAATTTTGCATGTTGCCAATAATTGTACTACGATTTCATTAAAAAAAATAGTTCCGTAGTAAATATGCCCCGCCCCTTGGTATTATTGCGCCCAATGACAGGACAGAAGTATCGAACAAACGCACGTGATATCGATGGGAAATGCCATTGCACTTTATACAGAAATAAAGTGCAATTGATAAACAACAACCATCGTTAAGGAACGAAGTGTGAATGTAAATATTAATAGGACGTACGTATGCCCGCCGCATTCAATCCCTGCTGGTAGACGTTGTTATGGCCAAACATCACGCCGTGTTTGTTGAAACCGAACTTGGATCCCGGCAACAGACCTGCCAATTATTATATGGAATTAATTGCTTCCCACTATAATACTATTAAACATGCTAATTAACATAAACTGTTTTATTGGAAATGTCTGTTTAACTAATATGAGATGACCGAAATGTACTTTGAAACGATATAAATGTGGACCTGGCACCACGAAGTCCGTCCAGTGCTCGATGACCTGGTTGTTTCCGTCTCTTATTTCCATGGTAACCATGCAGGATAGGTCTTTTATTTGAGGCGAAATATCTTCTGTATGCCCAAAGTAGACCTGAACAGAGAATATGGATGACGACACGTGACAATTGTTTTCTACATAAGTTTAGAATAAGAGATACCCCAATAAAGATAATCCGTGGAAATACAAAGTAACACTAGGTGGCGTAACCAACAGTGTAGAGGTATTATCATCTAAATACGTCTTAATCATGTGATAACATACGTTGCCACCCGGGGTCTGTATGGATACGTTTGTACAGCCGTCCATGTAAGCCAAGTAGCTGACGCCGTGACTGGCGACCGGGACCAGCTCAATGGCGGCCGTCATCTCGCAATCGACGTTCATCTCGAACAGCTACAAGACAGGAAGAATATACATTTCGCATAATCGGGTGATAAGATACAGTGAGTGACACGTGACAAGGGCGCACTTGTTCTTTAAATTATGTACACAAAGTCTTTATATCACAACAAAGCGTAATGGCAAACATAGAAGCCGTACATCATTGTAGTCACAGTCGGAACCGTCGGCCACTCCCTGAAGCTCGTCTACGTACTCTGCACAGCGCATGCGCACTGTGTTGTTTAACTCTTTGTACTGACGTTGGCCCTCTTCAGTGGCGAGATAGCGGAGCACTGCGCAACGGAAGTCGGACGATTTGTAGTCTCCAAGCACACGCTTTATTTCGCTGGCTTTTAATGAACCCTGAAATTGCTACGATATCTCAGTCAGATGCCCGAATGAATAAATAAAAATATATATCGCCATTTACACGGACGAAAACAAATATCGACAAGTGATGAATATAAAAATCTGAATGTCACCAATCAATCAGTCTTGGTTAACGAACAGATGTGCTTTTTTATGTGTGCTATGTACTGGCTTGCTCTTACATAAACCAATCAAAACAAGCAGCAGGAATCTCAATGTTGCAAGCATGTTACTTGTGACAAAAGTGAATACTTACCAGCCTTATCTAATTGCACTGGCAACATAAATTATTAAAGGGTTCAGTTTCAAACTCATGTTGAGAACGGTTTTAAAAGATTAAAAAATCAACACATTCATTAAGTAATTTGAACGCATATGAGCTCCTCATTCCATAGTATCCATACATTATAAGTTGTTTTCCAATAAAAACATATCCACATGTACAACGATAACATGGTCAATAGAAATAAGTATGATATTATCAATTATGACATATTTGTTTTTTTGTTTTATTAATATACCAAATTAACTACTGTTAATTCAAATATTTCATATCATACTTCTTTAATCTTTAAATTAGCTGTACTATCAACATTCAATACATATATAAGCAACGACAAAATGACCTACTATGCACTATTATATTGTGCCATATTTGAAATACAAAATGCATATCTAAACCAATAGATATTAACCCTGTTCATACAGCGCTATCAGCGCTTTGATATTCTGTGTTATAACTTTATAAGATATTTGGTTTGTTACTATGACATATATATGCACGAATAAATCTATCTATCTAAGGCCTAAAAAAAAAATTGTTTGGTTAGGGTTACATCCTTTTCAAAAATAGGTAGGGTAGGTAGGCTTTTTTTTATTTTATTTTTTTATTAGGCTTTATATAAGAATATCATTTTCATCATAGGAGAATGGTGTTAAAGCTATCTTCTGTATAAGCGTTTAAGGTTTAAACTACATATTGAAAAGCAATTAAAAAATTATTTTTTTTCAAACTGACTATAAAAACGGTAGGGTCGGCGCCTATTCCGTAGGTAGGGTCGGGTAACCCGAACCAAATGTTAACCAATATTAACTGGTAAACTTTTGTCCAAATGTAAACATTGTGTAATTTAAAAAAAGTCAATGAAACAATGCCACCTAATGAACGTTTCACTGCATTATAATTAATGTTAAAATATTAAATTCACTTCATGTCGTTTTAACGAGTGAAATCATTTTCGAACAACTGGGATGACCGATTTTTCAGAATATATTCGTTTTCCATGTGTGTGTATATTCTTTTTTCTTACAATAGTACAAAACATATTACTTACGAGAGATTTACCAGCCTCATAATATGAATTTGCGGTAATCTGGTGGTACCGTGCCATTTGTCACAATCCGTGAATAATATACAAAGACTGGTTTTAAAACCTTGAACTGTCACCTAAATGGAATGCGATACTGCGTGCCTTCCAATGCACTTGTACATACTTAGTATGTTATTAAAAATACATGCCGTGGCATTGAATATCAAAGCGCTGATAGCGCTGTATGAACAGGGTTTTATACGGGTTTTCACCATTATGATTTACGATCATGTGTGTATACGGGTTTTCACCATTATGATTTACGATCATGTGTGTATACGGGTTTTCACCATTATGATTTACGATCATGTGTGTATACGGGTTTTCACCATTATGATTTACGATCATGACTGTATACGGGTTTTCACCATTATGATTTACGAGCATGTGTGTATTAATAAGGTGCTGATATGTCGCACAGTGAATCTAAGAGTCCGCGTGTAAAACAACCCCAGGTTTATTGAAGCATGATGGTAAATGAAAAATTAATATTTTATTGACAATAAAATTAATGTCGCTGTGTAAGAAGGCAAACAATGATGGAGAACGTAACCAATCCGAGCAGAACTCCATCATATGGTGTTACATATGAGTATATATATACTAATCAAACTTTACTCATTAGAAAGAATTTGCCTATGTTTGCCTTGTTATTCACAAAACAACTTTAAAACAGAATAAGAGAAATGGTTTCTTAATTAAAATGATGAAAAATTAAATAATTGATTTCAAACAATTGTAGATATATATATACATCATATAAAGTTAGCATAAAATCTTTAATTTCAAAACTTTTTTTCCTTCATTGTCTATATGGTCAGCGACTCTCTTCTATTTCTATATCATCAGGTAAGTCGTCAGCATTTTAGCATGTTTGTTATTCTCACGTGGGCTATCACGTGATGTTTTAAGCAGGGAAACTGTGTGATAATTGAGATCAATGAGACCATTGTTGCTTTCTAGGTCATTCCAGGTTTTAAGATGAGAATACATTTGTAATTCCTAAGCGAGGGTGGGTCTATTTGTCCAGGTTACCATATGTAGCAGTTAAAATTCAAACAACAAACACAGTGTTCTTCAATATCTCTATATTCAACATTATCGAATGTAGATATAATATCGGAGCGTCATGAAAATATAAATATAAACAACCATAAGATAATGAATAATAACATGTTTATAAGTTAACATCGTAAACAGTCTTATGTCTTATACCAGGTATGATTTAATCGTGTGCAGTGGCAGATTAAATTAAATGGCTAAAGCATATAAAACACACATAAAATACAAGCAGTTACAACAACAACAATACAGTACATCATTGACATGCAACTTACTGACTTATGGAATCAAACACTCCTACTCCCTCGTACTCCCATGGTGACTTCTGTTATCCATGCATGTTATCATCAGTAACCAAACCCACATATATTAGTATATGGAAAGAGGCTAAAAGAATATCACGGAACTGCCATTCTCGGTTTAAATACAAAATCTGCTGATGTCGTAAACATACATGACAAAACTAAATAAATGCAGCTGAATGAAATAATGATCATTCCAATCCATTGCTAACCCAAGACAAACACAAAAGACTACAAATGCAAATCGATACTAACCATCAGAACATCAGATTCCAAGTAAAACAATCAAGTTTTCTAAAACAAAGTAAAACAAACATCTCTGTAGACTTCAAATGTGCACGACAATCAATCAAGCTTGGATTTCCCGCTTCTTCTTTACAAAGGCAAGGCAGAGAAATCTGATTAACTTACTGCATTATCTCATAACAGGATTATCTCTCTTCGAATGTAAATTCACTTGGCTTCATCATTGGGTCACGTGATTGAATGATGCGCTTAAAGTGGATAGTAATTCTTTGTTTACATTTCGATGTTCATTCATCTTTTGGTGCAGGGATACTACTTTAATGTTATCTTTATTTAAGTTCAACAGATTAAATTATTTAAATAGATATTGCGTTATGATAGCTTCTTGCTTGGTCAAATCTACCTCGGTTATTTGAAACATAGCTTGCAATTAAAATAGTCTGCACTTTCTCAAACTATATGTTTGGTGGTAAATCGGCTGGCGACATTTGTTACTATTAATAGGATTTTTCTGTTGTGAGTGTCGAGTTTGTGGCTACACTGAATAGGGTTGAAAACAACCCTGTTCAAAAATCACGTTAAACGGTATGAAGAATTTTAATAAACAATTCGATTATCGATATCATATATATGTCGTGCAACTACATCATTGGATTCATGGTTAGGGAAGGAAATAAAAAGACAACATCTGGATGTCCATTGATTAATTTCTAATTGCCCGTATGAATAACCTGGTTTCGACGCATTGTCGCGCTTCTAGTCTCATATATTATGTTGATACAAATCTTTGGACAGTATACAGCATAAACGCGAGAAAAAAAATGCGACCGTAAATAAAACGACGGCTGCAAAAATGCTTTATTTCCTTTAAATAACGCAAATCAACGCCATATCTTGTTATAATTGATAAAGTACTTGGACTTGAGTCCATCGGCTCAAGACACTGCTGTAATTTTGAACATTTGGCTAGTAATCTCGGTTTTGGACTAGCAAGTTGACCGCATGGGCTAGTACGTTTGACACAGGTTGACCGCATGGGCTAGTCAGTGTGACACAGGTTGACCGCATTGGCTAGTCAGTGTGACACAGGTTGACCGCATTGGCTAGTTAGTGTGACATAGGTTGACCGCATTTTGGCTAGTTAGTGTGACACAGGTTGACCGCATTGGCTAGTTAGTGTGACACAGGTTGACCGCATAGTCTAGTTAGTGTGACACAGGTTGACCGCATGGGCTAGTTAATGTGACACATTTTGACCGCATGGGCTAGTTAGTGTGACACAGGCTGACCGCATAGGCTATAGTTAGTGTGTCACAGGTTGACCGCATAGGCTAGTCAGTGTGACACAGATTGACCGCATAGGCTAGTTAGTGTGACACAGGTTGACCGCATAGGCTAGTCAGTGTGACACAGGTTGACCGCATGCGCTATAGTTAGTGTGACACAGATTGACCGCATAGGCTAGTTAGTGTGAACAGGTTGACCGCATGCGCTAGTTAGTGTTACACAGGTTGACCGCATGGGCTAGTTAGTGTGACACATTTTGACCGCATGGGCTAGTTAGTGTGACACAGGCTGACTGCATAGACTATAGTTATTGTGTCATAGGTTGACCGCATAGGCTAGTTAGTGTGACACAGGTTGACCGCATAGGCTAGTCAGTGTGACACAGGTTGACTGCATGCGCTAGTTAGTGTGACACAGGTTGACCGCAGTTAGTGTGACACAGGTTGACCGCATGCGCTAGTTAGTGTGACACAGGTTGACCGAATGCGCTAGTTAGTGTGACACAGGTTGACCGCATGCGCTAGTTAGTGTGACACAGGTTGACCGCATAGGCTAGTTAGTGTGACACAGGTTGACCGCATAGGCTAGTTAGTGTGACACAGGTTGACCGAATGCGCTAGTTAGTGTGAACAGGTTGACCGCATGCGCTAGTTAGTGTGACACAGATTGACCGCATAGGCTAGTTAGTGTGACACAGGTTGACCGCATGGGCTAGTTAGTGTGACACAGGTTGACCGAATGCGCTAGTTAGTGTGAACAGGTTGACCGCATGCGCTAGTTAGTGTGACACAGGTTGACCGCTTGCGCTAGTTAGTATGACACAGGTTGACCGCATGCGCTAGTTAGTGTGACACAGGTTGCACCAGTGGATTTCACTTCTCTTAAGAGCTAAAATTCCTGTTTAAAACGGCATTATTCTCTTGTCAAAATGGATGTTTGGTTGCATAATTCTCTTCTTGGCTCTGAGCATGTCCAGTTAGCGCAGTGGTTAGCGCACTCGCTTCTCACCTAGGCGACCCGGGTTCGATTCCCGGCTTGGGCGCATTTGAGTTTGGTTTGTGGTCACCAAGCCGGACAAGTAGGTTTCCTCCGGGTTCCCAATGAAAAATGGACTTACAATGGCCATGATATACAAGTTGTTGATGATTTTAATTATTTGGGTGTTGTTTTTAATTATACTGGAAATTTTCACCTGAACCAAGAACATTTAAATGGCAAAGCACTTAAGGCAATGAACGTATTATTTTGTAAATGTCAAGATTATGACTTAAAACCCAAAATTATGTGTCAGTTATTTGACGCATTTGTTGGTTCTATTTTAAATTATTCGGTTTGGGGTTATACTAAATCAAAGGAATTAGTAAGAATTCATTTGAAATTTTGTAAAAGATTATTGAACGTTAAAACAAACACTTACATTGCCACTGTTTACGGAGAGTTGGGTAGATATCCATTATATATTCATAGGTATGTGCTTATATTGTCTTATTGGTTTATGGTTGCTAACAGTGATAATATTATCATAAAATCTGTATACAAACAGGCTAAGAGTGATAGTGATAAAGGTTGCCGTAATTGGGTGTATAATGTTAAAAAGATATTAAATGATTATGGTTTTAGTTATGTGTTTGATGATATTTACAATATTGATGTTAAATCATTCATAGAAAATTTCAAATGTAGAATTCACGATACTTTTAAACAAGATTGGTATAGTACTATAGAAAATAGCACGGTGTTAGATGTGTATAGACATTTTAAAACCTGTCTGGAATATGAACCTTATTTAGATATTTTACCAAAGAGTTTACGTTTTTTTCTTGTGTAGACTACGGCTGTCAGTGCACCCACTCCATATTCAAACTGGTAGATACAATAGAAATAAAGTTGTACGCAACCAAAGATATTGTTTGTGTTGTAACTCTAATGACATCGAAGATGAATATCATTTTATTTGTGTTTGTAAATCCTTTAGCAATTTAAGAATAAAATATATCAATAAGTGTTACTTTATAAGACCTTCTGCATTTAAATATATGCAGCTGTTGAAATCTAACAATAGAGCTGAACTGATTAAATTATGTCTGTTTGTTAAAAATGCTCTCAAAGAAAGATCCGCTTTGATTAATGTTAGAACATAATTCTATTTAATGTTGATCCTCTGATATATATATTAAATTAAATTAAATAAACTAATATATATATATATATATATATATATATATATATATATATATATATATATATATATATATATATATATATATATATATATATATATATGTGTGTAACAGATAATGCAAACAAATGTGCATATATATACAAATATGCTCATTTGTTTGCATTATCTGTTACTTTACATACACGTTGACATTATATGTTATATCATTACAAATGTATGTGTTGTTGACGATGTACATTGTACAAGTCAAAATAAATTGTCTGTCTGTCTGTCTGTCTGTTCTCCGGTTTCCCACACAACACAAGACCACACTCTTGTGTGAAATCGTGCCAACGAGAGTGATTAATATACTGTTGTTTCACAATCGTTGTACACGAAATATGTTTAAACTAGAATGTCCTCCAATCGTAAAATCTAGGCCATCTCCGGCAATCTTCGGGATAAGCCTCGTTAATAGGCTTCAATATATACGAAAATGTAATGAGGCCGCCGTCGACAAACTTATTTATGATTACGCTAAGTCAACACATTTGATAACCTAAACACTGTACTGAATAAAATGAGTTTGATTCGAATCTTAATTACGCTTCGGAGAAATCTGAGACCGGTATAAGGTCACTACTTCTCCTCCCTTAAACATTAATTATATATATATGTCCTTGACTGTTGAAAATACATGTAGGATACATTTCTGTTATTAGCGCCGCCGTGATGGACTATTTTAAAGACTTTTTAATAATAATAATAATAATAATAATAATAATAATAATAATAATAATAATAATAATAACGGAAAATGATAAATACCTGATATAATCAACTCAAAACTTAAAGAGTTTCGACAAGTATTGTTATTTTTAGGAAATATATCGAATAAATAAAAAATCTGAATCAAAGGATTTCACAAGCATAAGCTAAACTATTTTTATTGTAAGAAATGGCAATGTAACTTTTAAACTGTTAAAGACATGCCCTTAGAAATGTTCACAGTACTGTACTGGGGATAGCCGTATTATGTACTGGGGATAGTTTCAAAGTTGAGAAATGTGTGTCCTGGTGATATCATGTAAAATGGGACCAAAAATTATAGTAACACTGTTAATATACAATATACATGTAAATATCTATTTCGAACTTTCAAATAATCTTCAAAAAGTGAGAGTACAATTTGATAAGAAATTATTGAGCAAACTTTAGTTAACAATGAGTTTGATCCATGCCCTCCTAAATGAACGTATATATGCAAGCTGCGTAAATATCAGGGTTGGTCACAATACATTCTTTCTCAGTGAAGTGAACGAGCAGAGACCATTATTCTGTTCTAAGTAATACCAATATCGACCCAAGCTTTGAAAAAAGCTTTACGTGTTCCAAATTTGATCACAATATCTCATTCCCTACTGGTGACTTTCTGTGTGCAAAAACGTACCTACTTGATCTACAAAGCAATACTATATATATATGAATAGCAAACACCACATAAATTCTACGGCCATATGTGTTGTGTTACTCAATAAATCAGATTACTGGCGTATTTCAAATATTAAGATATTGATGCTTGTGAAAAACACATCATGATTAACTAATATGTATGAATGAAACAGTTTTAAGTGCATACAGATACAAAAAACAACAACAAGTTTTTGCTCCCATCCCTCGATATGGACAACATCGAACAATTTCCCTCGAGCTCGCGTATAGGTAAATAGCCGTTATCATTATCACAGTCTCGTTATTATAAATACTTCGTTACAATCCTCAGTCCACTTAATAGAAAAAAATGAAAAATTGCTCTAACTTCTTTATTTTTTGACCAATTTCAATAAAATTTGAAATATAAACCCTTCATGAGGCACTTTCCAATATGTATAGAAAAAAATAATAATTATTAATTAAAATAACTGAGTTCTGAGTGGATTTCACGTTTTGAGTGGATTTCACGTGAAATCCACTGGATTCCTGTATCACCCCGCACCGACTTAATAGCTATCCCCTGTGCAGTTATTTATTTGCTTCATCTATCCCCAGTACACTGTCAGGGCATCAAAAGGTATGAATATCTTCGTAACAACAAAATATATCATATTGATGTGTTACACACTACTAGATTATGTAATTACAATGAAATCGTTCGATTTAGTTTTTATTTTTATTTTCAATTTGTTGATTTGAAATCGTACCACATAAATGAACATTTGTGGGCGATCATGCAAATTTCGGCGAGAATTTGGCTATTATCCAAAAGAGGAGACACATTTCCAACATAGTCGTATATTGCACAGTATCAAGTAATTCAAAACTCTTCGATTTTGTTAAATATATCACCATAAAATAAAAAAAAATGATAGAAAACTGTCCATGTGTCAAAATCAAACGGTTATTGAGCTATATCCGGTGTCCGTTCCCACACAATGTAATATGTCTTGACCTATTATATAATGTTCAAGTGTTTGAATAGGCACTATCGTTACAGACGATAGAAATTCAATATTATCATTTTAAGTATGCTTACAAAGGCAGTGTGGGTATAACATAACATTAGGTTGCATTATTAATGGTTGAAGTAAGTACAGCAAAAGCTACTTTCAAATATTTATATATGTATATGCATGTTTAGACGTGCCTTTTACGTAGGGAAAACAGCCTTGAGTTCAGTGTATGCGGTTTGATGAAACAGGTATATGAAATAAAACAGTTTGCAAACGTGAGCGACCGTCGTCGTTCAGCCATAACATATCTCGTACCTATTGGGCCAGTATGTTTTTTTTTTTGGTCGTCAGGCACAGGTTCGAATGAGACCGACATAAACTCACAACTTAAAATCCAGAATTACTTTTACAAACTGATTTTTCAATGTCAGGGACACCTTTGTCGCAAATGATTTCGAAAACCTTCTGCTTCCAGAGTTTTTGAAAACCGTTATCCCCACCGGGGTAAGTTTTGGCGCATAACTCAGTAGTATGTAACCCCTGCCGATAACGATGAAATGTCACTATAAATGTCAAAGATGGCCGAAATTATCAATTGTCAGGGCACTGCTGACTAATCTGTTTATTTTGTAATTTTCGCAATCTACAATACACCATACACTGTTATTCTGAAGGTATGTATGCTTGTTTGTTAATGGCTTAATTAAATTTAGATTTCTTTCTATGTAGGTGTAACTATTTTAGGTGTATATAAATTGTTTTTGTTACATCAAAATAATAAAAATAAAAATATGTTAATAAAAAAATCCAGTAAAATCCGAAGATTTGTTAAACTAGGACAATAACACAAATATAGAAAATGATTGGTGATATAAATCTAACATTGAACTTAAAAGTATTTAAACATTTACAACAAGTTGTTTAAACTTTGATACAGTAGTGATATTTGGTTTGAAGGTTTTTAAGATACTAGCTGTACTGTAGTGATGCCACGGACATGAAAACCAGAATTTGTTTCAATTATGCCCAGGTAACATATTGGTCTGGTCCATTTCGGTCTACTTTTGTATTATGATTATTATTTATGATTATTATTATTTTAATTAGAAATAGCCAAATTTACGGCGATATGTCATAAGGTCACCATTGATCTTATGTGACTTTGATTCTTGATATAATTTTTAAGGCCATGAGAAGAGATCTCATTTTTTCCTCTTTGAGAGACTGAGGTAAAATGAAAAGTAGGATATATTTTAAGATTTATTTATGATCTACTAAAAAATACTTATACTTGCAATGAAATCAGCAATAATGAAAACATAACACTTAAATTAATATAATGACTTATAGGTGATCACAAAAGTTTGGCAAAATGTCCATCACATTCTTATACCATAAATCCTTCCAACTGCTTGGAGGAACTGTGATTTCTTCATGGTTCCTTCCATGTACTGGTGCACGTCCGTCTGGCTGTAACATTTCGTGTCCAAGCTATAACTTACTTATGCATTGATTACCATATTACTTGGTACAAATGTTGTCCTCATTGAGAAGATGTGCAGTGACCTTGACCCCGGTCCATACCTCAAAGGTCAAGGTCACACGAGACATTTAAAGGTCAGACTTCACATGCTCGTGTCAGTGCTATAACTTACTTATGCATTAATGCATTACCATATTACTAGGTACAAATGTTGTCCTTATTGAGAAGATGTGCAGTGACCGTGACCCGGGTCCATACCTCAAAGGTCAAGGTCACACGAGACATTTAAAGGTCAGAGTACACATGCTCGTGTCTGCGCTATAACTTAATATGCATTGATGGATTACCATATGACTTGGTACAAATGTTGTCCTCATTGAGACGATGTGCAGTGACCTTGACCCGGGTCCATACCTCAAAGGTCAAGGTCACACGAGACATTTAAAGGTCAGAGTACACATGCTCATGTCCGCGCTATAACTTACTTATGCATTGATGCATTACCATATTACATTGTACAAATATTGTCTTCATTGAGACGATGTGCAGTGACCTTGACCCGGGTCCATACCTCAAAGGTCAAGGTCACACGAGACATTTAAAGGTCAGAGTACACATGCTCATGGCCGCACTATAACTTACTTAAAGGCATTGATGGATTACCATATTACTTAGTACAAATGTTGTCCTCATTGAGATGATGTGCAGTGACCTTGACCCGGGTCCATACCTCAAAGGTCAAGGTCCCATCTGACATTTAATGGTCATAGTACACATGTAGACATGTCAATTCATACTGGATTTATTGACATTTCATGTTCTTTTAGCAACAATAACGTAATTTAATCCAAGAACTTGAACCAATTGCAATTTGTGCAAGTAATCCATCATGAAATTTCGGGTCCATATTATGACAATGCTAAATAGAGGTTAGATATAAATGTTAAATGAAAGTGTTAAACAAGTAGCACAGATTGATACTTAGCGCACTCTATCAAGCATTATCATTTAATATGTGCAACAAGTTTAATACTTAAAAATAAACAATGGACACAAATGTGATCATATATTTTAGGGATGGCAACGAGTATTCGAGTACTCGATCGAACGTCTGAGTACTCGAGTACCAAATCACTTCTCGAGTACTCGGAAAAAAATCTATAAAAAACACCAAATACAAGATTTACAGACAAAATATCAGATCTGGTTACTTGCCAAGAGGACAATTTACAATCAATTTGTTGACAGTTGTTGTAATAGTTGCAATCTGTCAACAAAGGACCCCTATTTCAAATTAGCACTGATTTCAATTAGCGAAGTTTTGATAGCGGTACTTTCACCTACACAATTCTATTGTAAACCAATAAGAAAACCTTTCACCAAACAATGGACGCTAACGAGCGAGAGAGTATCGACCGTTACAAGAATTGATTTCTTAATGAGCGTATTTTAACTATTTTTGCAATGATTATCACAATTGATTGGTTGATATTTTAAATCAAGAATTATGAATATTAATGAGGTAAACAACAATTACACAGTACGAAAAACTATCATTATACACAATCTTGTCTTCGCAAACACATATTCAATTTATACTGAGTAACAAGTACCCGAGTACTCGATCGAACGATCGTCCGAGTACTCGAGTATTAATTTTACTACTCGTTGCCATCCCTAATATATTTATAACATGTGTTTTCTCTTCAAAAGCAGTAAAGCAATGTTATGACGTCACCACAATATATATGTATTACTTTATTGAAAATACTTAAGGCTTGCTATTTCATCGATGTTATAAATCAAGGACTCATTTTCCTTCTTTTTTTAGCCAAAATAACCTTGACATTGATCTTACCTACACTACACACAATATGAATAACTTTAACAAATATCCTTTTATAATATGTTCATGTATCCAAGAATATTTAGTTTACTGATCAAACAACTTGTATTTCCTATATTCCCACTCTTGATCAATGGTTGTGTACAATTTTGGTCATATTCAACGTACCAGTCAGGTTGCGACAACAACAAAATATACTAAATAACAACGGCGGGGGATTATAAGTATCTTCCATGGCCGAGAGTGTAAGAGGGGTTTATCCCGACCCGAGCGTAGGGTGTTTTGTGGAAACGGATTTACCGAGTTTCCGCAAAACACCCTGCGCGAAGGATGAACCTATCTTACACGAGGGGCTATGGTAGATGCTTTTTCTCCCACCTCAGTTAAACAAAATTAAGTAAAAATGAATTGTTTTTGCTGGAACTCTTTTGTGCAAACTAAAAATAAATGCGTATGGATAGGTGATAATTCGTGGTTGTCATGGATATGCGCACAGTGATTCAGATTATGTTAATAGTGAAATCGGTCTTTAAATAGTTCTGAGGAGAGTGAAGCATTATTTCTTGAAAGATGCATGAAAACCGTTTTATGGTGACATTTGAAGCGAGAAATAATTAATAAGCTTTCTAAATATTGCACCAAGACAAGGTTTCTATGATGCAACAGACGACAGTCTTCAACAAGGGAGGTAATTACAATGTGATGACCATTAAAAAGAAGTTCCATCCGGGTGTTTTATCTTTGCCCGTGGGCAAGATAAGAATTTCTAGCATGGTTAAATTTTTGGATCTACATGTACTTATCTGAGTTGGGAGAAATAGCCGTCCTTTGGACTGCCTTGTCATACTAGATTCGTATGTTGGTAAAAGGTCAGATGATTATTTACCTGTATGTATTTTTAATAATATTATGTTTTATTTCTATTTTAAATTATTCCTATGTTTCAGCACTTGCAATGGCCTACGATGGGGGCAATATTTATGGTAAGTTAGCAACTGTTAACATGCAATGGATAGTCACATAATGGTAAAGACCATTTTCAGATACCTCCAGTAAACACTACACACTATTATGCTCTGCTTCATTGAGTAATATATTAATCATATAGTGTTAATAATGATGATAAATAATAAAGTACCATACTTGCCGACAGAGGGGGAATATAGACCATGCCAATAACTCAAAAACCATTGAATTGATATTCAAATGAAACGAAGTTCACATGTTGCCAGGGACAAAATACATATGTACAGCAAAACACATAACTCTGGTTTAAGTAATTGTGAAGGTTTGCCCCTTTAATCATGTGATTTTATGAAAAAGAAAGTAGTTTGAGTATGTTTCTTTTTTTGCAATCATAGCTCTTTCTGTTTTAAAAGATAGTTTTATTATGCATTGACCTTAAATTGCATTATGGTATTTACATGTTGTGTTTTTTTTAGCTGGGGGAAGTTTCTCATCCAACTGCTTGGATGACATTCCTTTCAAGCTGGGATCAAAGTTCAAGCCACCTAATAAGGTTAGTTTTTAACGTTACATAGTTGCTGTTAATATGCCGTTTCATTCCATCAAAGTTAAAGGGAGATTATGCCCTCTCTTTAACTTTCTAATCAGTCAAATAATGTTATTGCCATGGCAACACAAATAGGGCCTTTTCCTGAATAAGAATTAGATCCTGAGACACTACGCCTTTGACCATTTGAAGAATAAGGAGGGCCATACTCGGCATCCAATCCCTATCCAGTTAAAGGTATATTCTATTTACTTCATACTTCACACATTAGTTCAAGACCATCACACCATTAGGTTAAAAAATCCATATAAACCCAAATGCAAATTATGGCCCCTGATGAAAATTATAATGTTTGTTTAATGTTAAAGAGCTGTGGTTCTAACTCAGATCTCCAATGCTTTTCATTCAATGGACTTCAGACTTCACTCAATTGTCCACAGCCATCACACAATTAGGTGAAATAACTCCATATTAACCTAAAAACAAAACCTAAAATTATTGCCCTTATTTTGTCGACTTTCTTTGACTTTTTTTCATTGTTTTTTGACAGCAGGAATAACATCATTAATGCCTTAATTTCTAAAACAAAGTGGCATATTGTTGAGCTAGCGGTCCTATGACAGCTTTTGCTGTCTGTTCGTTGGACATATATTATAATTGCACCTATGGCGTCTGATCGTGCAGGCGTCTGATCAACTTTAGAGGCATAAGTCCAATCATCACCAAATTTGATCAGAATGTGTTTGGGTATAATATCTCAGACATGTTGGATAACCAGCCACATCACTGTAGTCACTCAAGAGTAATCAGCCTTCAATTATAGAAATAAGTTTAAATCTGTCTGTCCAATCAATCATTTACTTTAGAAGCCTTTCTCCTATCATCACAAACTTTAGTCAGAATGCATATGGGCATTATGGCTTGAACAAGTTGATAACCTGCCATATCAGTCAAGTGATTCAAGAGTTATTGCCCTTTTATTATAGAAATTAGCTAAAATCAGTTTGTCTGATAAATAACTTAAGAAGATTTGTCCAGACAACACCAAATTTAGACACTTTGTTAATGGACAGAATATAGGTCATGTTGGATAACCAGCAACATTGTCTTAGTCACTCCAGAGTAATGATCCTCAAATTTGCAATGACAGTGTCCACTCTCTAGTTCGCACTAGCATACACCCAGCTTGGGGTCCTTAAATAGGACGGGCATTTTTTGCCATAGCTGTTGGTCTTGTGTTTTTAGATAGCATCAACTATTGCATAATATCCAATCACTATTTCATAGTGATTTATCATTACATGTATGTTTGTTTTTAACATGTGAGCATATTTGAGGTATTGAGTATCTTGTTACTGGTATTCCTTTCATTCTTCAGGTGGTGGTGCCTCCTGACCTGAACTTGTTTACTCCATCAATTCCCAAGGGATTGAATGAAGAGGTGAGATACATTACGCCATGTTTATGTGCTGGTAATATTGTGTTATAAAAAATCATATAATGTTGAAAATTGGCATTTATCCTTTGATGACAGGTTTCTTATTTTAGGAAAATGTAGTTGTTATTTTTTTATTTGTCATCTGCTTTTATTACCTTCAAGATGTAAATCAGCCATCAATGTGGACCTTTTCTTTACTGTTTGCCTGATGTAATAACAAATAAATCTATAAATGCTTGGTAACATTTTCAGTACTCATTTGAAGTAGAAGAAGCTGTTCTGAAATGGTCTGCAGAGAAAGAAAAACAAGATCAAATCAAGCGTGATAGAACAATAAAAAGACAGAAACTGAAAAGAGATGGTACTCGGTCTTCTCAACAGTCGGACGACACAGAACAAATATACGCCAACAGCAGCCAGGAATGTGAACAAGTGCTGTACGAAAATATGGGCATTCCTCAACAACCTATTCCAAAACCAAGACCAAGTCAACAAACACAGAATTATGCCAGTGTTGTGGTTCCAAATCCTCTCATTGCGAATATATCAAGTAGCATTTTAACACCAACATGTATGTCTAATTCAGGCAGTCGTGCAAGCACAACTGAGATCAAAGGTTACAGTAATCAAGACAGCACAAAAGCTGACCAATCAGATTTTGACATAACCTGGTTTGAAAAGGAAGATAATCCATTTGATCAACTAGAGAGAGAAACAATAAATGACATGGAAGAATTAGCAAATGTTCTAAGTGAATCAAGCAAGGTTTCACCTACAGAAACAAACAACAGAAAAGACATTAAGGACACAGATAATGTAGTTATAGACATCGGTGATAATGAAGCTCAAAATGATGAGACTGAGACAAGTGACACTGAACCTCCTTTGTATGAAAATGTTGAACTCCGCATGATGGATTTAAAGATAACTAATGGAACCAAAGTTGAGGATAAAGATCAAAGTGAAGTAAAGAATGTTTTTGATGTGAATAGACTGCCTCCAGTTCCTCCAAGAAGGGATCTTGTGGGGCGGGGGGTGTTACCTCCCATTGGGAGTAACGGTTATGAGGAGTTTAAGGCTTGTACAGACTTGTACAGCAGTAAGGTTGATGCCTGCCTGGAAGGTGAACCTTCAGATTCCATTGAAGGTAGAGCTCTACCTAACGGTAGTGGGGCAGCTTCAGCTTTACCTCTGTATGAAAACACTAAATCCATATCTCCAAAGCCACCAGTCCCAAAGCCTCCAAGAACATTCAAGTACAGTCGCCATAGTCCAATCTCTATGAGTAACGATGATTTTTCAGAAAATACCTATGATAATGTCAAGGAGCCATCAGTGTCAATTAGTCAACCATTACAACCAAACAATCCATTCAGTGTGCAATTTACAAACACTTCAAGTCCAACTGATGCAGTAAACACATCTAGTAGTGAGGCAGAGTTGAACTTTGTGAATCACCACTTTGGGGCTGAGGGTGCCCCAATGGTAACGAGTCAGGGAGGGAGCAAAGCACGCCCCACCGTGCCACCGAGACCCGCACTATCACAGTCACCCCCTCCCAGACCATCCTCGGCACAGGTAAGCAACCAAATATTAGGAAACAATCATACACTGTTCTTTAGTGCAACTGTTTATATCTCAACAACCTATTTTGATTTGACACTACTGTTATTCTTACTTGTAGTGGTGCTCTGACCAAGGATGCTCAACTTAAAAACTCTAATACTTCCCTTTCTGTGGCAGCTTTTTTGGTCTAAAAAAAATAATTGTCGCGTACAGAAAATTCACAAATTTGTTATATTTTTTGGTTTGGCGAAAACCGTTGTCTTTTTTTGATGGCAATAAAGTAATAATCATGGCATATGTGAAAGATTTTAACAAATGGTAACAAGCCCTTGCTCCTCTTTTCCTAGCAGGCTTGGAACCGATTTAGCCCCCTCCCCCCTGCTGGCAGTGGATCAGAGGGTGGAGTGCCCCTGCATGTGGGACTACCGGGCCTGGAGAAGACCCAGACCCAGGACAAGTATTCCAGGCTGGACACCGAGGCCAGGGCCTCTGTGGACAATCTAACTACTATGGGCTTTTCAAAGGACAGGGTCATTAGGGCCGTTGATAAGCTGGGAGCTGACGAAAAAGAGGTTTACCATGTTCTTTTTAGCTCTTAAATCAGTTAATTACCTAGTCCTCAAAGTGCCTAATTTTCACTGTGGTTTGAATTTCTAAAATGATGAAAGCCATGAACGAAAGAAGAATTTTGTTAAACTATGAGATTAGCAACAGCTTACCCACCCTTGGTAAGACAACTCACGTGCATCTACACACATGTCATAATAATATTTTGATAGTGTTAATGCTTATCTAGTCAAGCCATCAATCTGCCTCAACCTAATCAACCATAAGCAAAATTGAGCATTGGCATCTGCATGTAGTGGTCTTGTTGATTAAAAATAAGACACCATTTACTTAATTTCATGTCACTGTAAGGGATTGAGTCTCATAAAAAAACTGAATGACTTTAGGCTTTTGTAAGGTGTAAATGTGTACTGTACTATTAAATGCTAGTCTTTCCTTGTAGTTTTCCCCTGCAGATTTCCCATTCAGTAGTCCCAAGCAGCTTTCCTTGTAGTTTTCCCCTGCAGATTTCCCATTCAGTAGTCCCAAGCAGCTTTCCTGTTATTTTCCCCTAGCTTTCCCCTTCAATTTTGTCTTATTTTGTCTTGCATCTTTCCCTGGCAGTTATCCCCTGCAGCTTACTAATGCAGCTTCCCCCTGCAGTTTTCCTCTGC
Organism: Mya arenaria; assembly: GCF_026914265.1. NCBI lineage: Eukaryota > Metazoa > Mollusca > Bivalvia > Myida > Myidae > Mya > Mya arenaria. The sequence continues at coordinate 89,497,953 of NC_069124.1, forward strand.
AACTTATCCATGCAGTTTCCCCTGTATCTTTCCCCTGTTGTTCCCCTGCAGCTTTCCCCTTTTCTTTGCCCCTGTAGTTGTTACTACAGTTTTCCCTTACAGGTCTGCTTTGCAGTTCCCTTTCAGTTTAAATTGCTCACACTGTGTACCCATACCTTATCTGTTTGTTGTAGGTGGTAGAATATCTGTGTTTTGTGGACCAGTTGGTGGAGAAGGGCTTTAACATTTCCCTCGCTGAGACTGCCCTCCTCATCTTTAACAACAGCATCAACAAGGTAAATACCTAATAAGGAAAGTAGACAAATTTATCTTCATGAATTAATTGACAATATTCCAAGAAAGATTTATAACAAGGTTGTAAATTTTTGAATACTGGAAACACTGGCAGTGCAACAAAACCTCACTTTTTATGCCCCCATAAAAATAGGGAGCGCATAAAGATTTGCCTTTGTCCCTCAGTGCTTGCTTCTGTGCGTACATCTGGGTTTCCGCTGTGAGTGCATAACTCTGTTCTCGAATAAGAAAAAAAATGGCATTTCTGGACTTGTGTTGCTCAATACTACAAAACTGTGTTGCTCAAAACTCTAAAACTATATTACCTTGAGTCATGAAACTTTTGGGGAACATAAGTGTTAGGTCCTTGATATAGCAAAAATTGGCTATTAAGTTGTGCACCTGGGTTGTTTTTTCAAATAGTTAAACCTTGTGTTTCTCAAAACTCACAGTGTCCCTTAAACTTTTTCACCAAGAGTCGTCTGAAGTTGTGCACCAGGGATTCCGTTTCCCAGCGCTCTAGATTTGATGCACATTAATGGAGAATGGGGAAAATTATGGTCCTTGCTTTTATGTCAAATAGCTGCATATGTGGGCATCCGTATCGATTGGTTGGTCAGTAGGTCAGTCCGTTGGCAGAACAAAGCTTGTCTGAGTGATAACTCCACAATTCCTGGACCTATGGTCATCAAACGTGACATGGAGGTTGGCCTGACCAGTAGATGGCCCCTATTTCTTTAAGGAGCCATTGAGTCAAAGGTCAAGGTCACAGTGACCTTGAATGCTAAAACGTTTTCAGAGTGATAACTCGACAATGCCTGCACCCATGGCCCTCAAACTTGACTTGGAGGTTGGGCCTGACCAGTAGATGACCCCTGTTGATTTTAGGAATCATTGGGTCAAAGTTCAAGGTCACAGTGACCTTTTTAACATGAAAAGGTTAACAAAGCTTCTCCGAGTGATATCTCGACAATGCCTGGCTCTATGAGCATCACACTTAACATTAAGGCTGGGCATACCCAGTGAATGACCCTTTTTGATTTTAGGAGTCATCAGGTCAAAGGTCAAGGGCACAGTGACCTTGAATGCGATAATGTTGTGAGTGGTAAGTCAACAATGCCTGCACCCATGGCCCTCAAACTGGACATTTAGGTTGGGGTGACCAGTCCCCTGATTTTGATGTCATAGAGTCAAAGGTCAAGGTCATAACTCAAATTTATCATTAAAATTTATGTAATATTTACTTATTTATGTTGCTGAGAGGATAAATTTTTATCTGCAAATATCAATCATCATCTGAACAAACCTGGATGGGTGGGGGGGGCATAATGTTTGAAAAACATCTCTTGTTTAATTTATATTGAGGTTTATAACAAAGCCCATTATTTCCTGAAATTATATAGGAAATCACAACAAGTTTAAGTGTACTGCAATACTTTTTATGCCAATGTTTTGAGATGTTGTTTTGTTACAGGGTTATGGCTCCTTGTAATTGTATACTTTTAACATGTTTCTTCTGTCAGATGCATTTCATCACTTTTTTCCAGTTGATCCAAATTCAAGATTCATTTAGAATTTTGACTCGAAATGGCCCACATGGCTGATGGATATCATACCCACATGGTGCTCTGTTTCTCTCTCCCTAAGTGATGATTGTGGATCATGGCTCATGAATGATCTCTTTTTTACAGGCATGTACATACCTGGAACTGTTCACACAGCTGCGAGAGCTTGGTTTTAATGGGGAGAAGATCAAAGAGGCCCTCATCAAAACAGACAACGACCGCGAGAAAACTCTTGACATCCTCACTGCTTCATCATGATCTATCGCCTCACTTTGGAATTAATTATATAATAAGGGCCAATGTTCTCATTATAGGACAAATTTGTCAATGATCAAAATATAAATTGGATATAATGGTTTTGGTAATTAAAACATTATGCCATTTTTTTCGCATTTAATGTTATTTGAGAGAGGCTTGAGACTGGTTTTCATGTATAAAGCACAACAGATGTGACAAAGTTAGGTTATTTGCTCCATGCTGGCTGACAAGAAAGGCCAATCTCCTTCCTCAGAGTGGTTTCATTAAATTTCATCTATTAGCATTTTTTTTTAAAAAGCATGTTTAACACACATTATGAAATACATTGTTTTATGAGTTTTATCAAGTTTCATTGTTCTCAACTTAATTTATGAAAATGTATTTAAAAAAAAAATGAAAATGACTTATGTCAAAAAAATTGAACAACATGATATGTTTTATATAATCATCTTATTATTTGTGTGATCTGCATGATCTGCTCAACATTTTTGTTGAGGTTGGCCCTGTGGTCTAGAATCACCATTTGAATTCAGTGAATGAGTATAGAAGCTGCTGTATGTTAATTTGTGTGAAAGATAATAATAATGTTAATTATTTATGAAATTTATTTATTTCTTGACTGATTAAAATCGTTGCCCTTTTCTATCAATGAAAAAGTTAACTCTTCATTATTGTGTAACACAGACATTTTTGTGTAAGACAAGTGTGGATAATTTCTATAAGTCTTGAAGGGCAGGCATCACAAAAGCCATGTAAAGCAATTAAAATGTCACTAAAAGCAGGCAAATATCACAAAAAGCCAATAACAACGATAATATCAATGTTTGTTTAGGTTTTTATTGTGTTTAGTATATATGCATTTGAAGTTACAATGTTTATACTTTTGACAGAACTTAAAAATTTCATGAAAAGCAAGGAAATGTTGCGAAAAGCCAAGAAAAGCAAACAAAATTTCATGAAAGCTACTTAAAAATGATATCATTGTTTGTGTAAGTGTTTATTGTGTGTAGTTATGGTATACATGTATATATCTTTTAGTTTGTACACTACTTGGTAACCAAAAGACTTGAACCCAAAAATGGTTATGAAAAGCATGGAAGGAAACTCCTTTGTTTTCGTAACAATTAAGGCATTTCATGACATTTTGTGAGATTCCTATGCTTTTGTTACTTTTCATTGGTTTTACTGACATTTTGTTGTTTTTGTTGACTGTTCCTGGCTGTTTGCACTTAAGTCTTACTGGATGTTAATATCTTTTCTTGTTGTGACGGTTACCATTAATATCTAAATCTGTTCCTATGAAATATTTGTTTTCTGGAATCATCTTTTCTCTAATATTGAAATGTGGTCCAGAGCTTTCTTCGTTGTTTTCGTGATTACATTTTGAACGATTGTTTACTATTTCCAGCATCAGTATTTTTTTGTCAAGTCATGAAAATCTTTAGTATAACCTTTCTGTTGTCTTCATTTAGTGTTCTGTTTGAGCATGACTGATAAGCAAACTGGCTCTTTTCTTATGTTAATAGGAGATGCTTTACCAAGCTTCAAATTTTTGGATGTATCACCCACAGTGGTTTAGTAGTGGCAAAATTTTGTTGAAGTTTCATGTCATAGTGATATAAGCTGTTAGAAAATATATTCCATGATGCTTTACATAACAAAACAGCTTACTAGTGAGTGAAAATAAAACATTTATTGTTTTAAACCTAGTCTTTCATTTTCGTGTGTGATCTTTGATTGTTTCCTTGTTGTGATATATTGTTTTATTTCCAAGAGTATGTAATGCCATATGTTTGACTGTTGTTTTTGTTTTGGTCATGTTTTATTACATATTTTAACCAAGTAGTGAATGTGAAACTTAATGATTCAAGTGTCAAGTGGCCTGATACCAAACGATGTAAATACATCAAATACAAACCTCACTACATGAACTGATTCTTTTTATATCTATATAGAATCTTTGTGTGTCTGGGGCTGTATTCATGAAGCATCATAGGCTTAAGTTTCAACCTAGTAGTAGATTGGCTCAGTCTAAGCTGAATTTGAAGAAAACTAATAATGTTTGCACAACAAAAGTATCAAAATATGCAGAAATACAATCTAAATTATGAACTCCAATAATAACAACTAACCAATTAAATAATTTCAACGAATCACTTTATCCACAAGGTAACCTGTGGACAACATTTCATGGAATTATGCAATTGCTTGCTGATGGAAAGTGGAGGGTATTTAAATAAACGTTGTAAAACATAAGGACATTTTTACTGAGATGCTTTATCAACAGGCCCTAAATACATGATCATTTTGACTTTGCTAGATCTAGCGAATTTATTGATAATTGATGGAATGTGTTGTTTATGTGTCATTTCTCTTTGCAAAAGGTGAAGTCTTAATGTGCAATTGATATATTGTATTCAAATCATACATGTAAAGTGGATTATAAATAAAATGTTTTAACCAGATGCTTGTCATTATCTAGTTTGGCCTGTATAAATCACACAATGAGGGGCATTTATGAGACCTCACAAAATACTCAGCTTTGATATTAATGCACATACCATTACTTTCATGAAACAAGTTAAATATAAGAATTTGTATTGATTTTGATTTAATAAACATATTAAATATGTTACATGTGGACATAACATTATGTTTGAGCTCTAAAGATGTTTGGTTTGTTATTCCCCATGGAAGGGCAAAAATAGTAATGGCAGGTGTCACTGGTGAAGGGGCGTGGGTGCGTGTGTGTGCGTCCTGGAAATTTTGTCCATAGCAAAGACTTGGAGGTATTGTCTTCAAACTTATTTTTTCTGAAGCATAAATTGAAAAGTCCTGAAGGTATTGACTTCAAACTTCATATACAGATAGATATCATTGAGGAGAAGTGCAGTGCTCAGGAATCATAACTGGGACTGGGGGCAGTATATATTTAGTTATTGCCCTTTGTTAATTTTCATACTTATTTTTTGTCAAGAGCAGAACTTGAAAATACAGATATATCTCATTGATACGAAGTATTATGCACAGGAAGCATAACTCTGGGTTCATTTTTTTAAGTTATTATTGCCCTTTGTTAATTTAAATACTTATTTTTTGTCAAGAGCAATATTTGAAAAGAATTCGAGGGATTGATTTAAAAATTATATACAGAAAAAATTAATGACAAGAAGTCCAGTATACATGAATGATAACTCTGGATGCCATATATACTTATTGCCCTATGTTTAATTTGATACTTATGTTTTGTCTAGATCAAAGTCTTTGACTACAAACTTTTTATACAAATAGATCTAATTGAGGAAAAGTGCAGTGCATAGAAATAACTTGGGTACATGTTTTTTTAGTTTTTGCTAATTTTTTAATGTATCTTTTTTCGTAAGTTGATGTTGATACCCTACCCCATAGACCATAGCTTTCCTCAGCTTACCTGCAGTGCAATTCTTCTTAATATTTCTGTCAGAATGGCGTTTTTTATATCTCCCATTCGACTGCAGGGAGACATGATCTTGCTTTTGGTATGGTTGTTGGTGTGTTCGTTCCAAAAATTGCAGTATTCAGTAAATGCAGAGTTATGACCCTTGTCCTAGTTGTAGACAAGCCTGTAGAGCATGCAACATTGTGTCACGCTTATCTCAAAAAGAAAATAAACAAGTCATAACTTTACAGGAATGTTTACCAGCATGAGAAGATGTGCACATGGGCTTTTGTGTGTTGCTTGGCCACTAAGTGCTTAGTTATGGTTCTTTGCTTTGTGAAATATAACATAAGACATGCACTCTTGTGTCGTGCATATCTTCAAAAGTAGGAGAGCAAGAGAATGAAACTTTGATAGGAATTTTTACCAGCATGCGAAGAGTTGTACATCTGGGATTAAGCAAGAAAAATCTAGAGTTATGGCCCCTTGACTTAGTTAAGCACTGCATATAATGCATAGACTTTTGTGTCACCCTTTTTTCAAATAGTATATGAGCCAGAGTCATGAAACTTCTAGAATGTTAACCAGCGTATGATGAGCATTGTGTGTTCCGGATGCTTTTACTTAGAAAATACTTATTACAAAACATATTTTGCATAAGAATACATCCTTTAAGTCATGACTGGAGTTTTCCAAGAGCAGATTTATTTTTTTGCCAAGTGTCAATAACAACAAGAGGAACAACAACATGTATACTGGGCGAGTAACCTTAATTGGAACAGTACCCAAATAGGGAACACCCGTCTTAAAAGTGTTTTTGCCATCGCTAACAGTTTATTTACGATTTTAATCAATAAAGACACTTGCCTTAGTTACAAGAACACGATTCTTCGGTAAGTATTTCAAATGCTGCTATCATTCAAAGTTTTCATGTTCAAATGTCAATACATGGCACGCAGGTGAATGAATTCATGTTTGTCACATTTTTTTTACTTAAATCATCAAATTTTACTGACAAAAATGACAGAATAACAAGCTGTAAAAAAAAAAAGAAAGTAATTTACTAAAACAAAACATGTAGCAATAATATTATATTTAAAGGGATACATCAAAATAAATAACTAAAAAAACTGTTCCATATTTAGGTACTCTGAGGACAAAAAAATGTCAGTCCTTGACTGTGCAGTTAATAAAGTACTTTTCATGCAGATTGGTAGTATCTTGTAAAATACCATTTATATCAACCAATTGGTCATGAATCCTAGTATGCTGAAAATTTTGTAGTTGTGGTGCAATTTTTACTAAAAGTATCTCAAAATTAGTGCCAAAAGTGTTCGGAATTAGGTACTCACCCAGTATGTTCACATATGAAGTCATAGTAATTGCAAATGAAGTTCATGTGATGTTCAGAGGAAATCTTTGATATCCTGTTCAAAATTACTATTTTAAGTCATATATATGTAAAACTAAAGTCGGAAATATTTTCGTGCAAAGGTTTACAGAGCCTATTATGATATTTATTGATATTAATACTGTGTCAGTTGCATTTTTCTATCGAAATCTTGCAAGAATGTTAGACATTGAGTATAGATACATGTACTATGTAGTGTCATTAAAGTGTTATTACATGTACGTCAAATTAACTTCACAACTCAATTTGTTACAGAGTTTGGGGGAAAACCCTCATATGTTTACGAACAAATACACACAAGATTTACAAAGTAATCATTAAACTTTCTGCACATTTATTTCATTTTGATTATCAAATAGTTCCATAACAAGTTACTGTAGTAGTACAAATACAACAAATGGTTGCATGTAAAAACTTCTTTGCAAGCACACACCATATTTATTAACAAACATCACATTTTCATTCTCAGAACATAACAGTATCTAAAGAGGACAAATAATTTCATGTAAACATTCTTTGTACACCGTATATGTATAAACAAACATAGCATTTTCATTCTCAGAATAAAATTGTATCTTAAGAGCAAAGTGATTTCAAGAAAATAAGTGTTGACAGTTTATGTTATGATTATACCACAAACCTACTGATATGCTTCAATGCAGAAGGTAAGATGGAATGTTATCCCCCCCCCCCCCCCCCCCCACTGTTTGAGTTGGACCATTTTCCTCCCCCTTGTTGTTCCAGAAGGACCGTTATCCTCCCCCTTGTTGTTTGAAAAGGACCATTATCCTCCCCCTTGTTGTACCAGAAGGACAATTATCCTCTCCCTTGTTGTTCCAGAAGGACTGTTATCCTTCACCTTGTTGTTCCAGAAGGACCATTATCCTCTCCCTTGTTGTTCCAGAAGGACTGTTATCCTTCACCTTGTTGTTCCAGAAGGACCATTATCCTCTCACTTGTTGTTCCAGAAGGACTGTTATCCTCCACCTTGTTGTTCCAGAAGGACCATTATTCTCTCCCTTGTTGTTCCAGAAGGACTGTTATCCTCCACCTTATTGTTTGAAAAGGACCATTATCCTCCCCCTTGTTGTTCCAGAAGGACCGTTATCCTCCCCCTTGTTTGAAAAGGACCATTATCCTCCCCCTTGTTGTTCCAGAAGGACCGTTATCCTCCCCCTTGTTGTTTGAAAAGGACCATTATCCTCCCCCTTGTTGTTCCAGAAGGACCATTATCCTATCCCTTGTTGTTCCAGAAGGGATGAGATGGACTGTTTTCCTCCCCCTGCTTTTTAGATGGACTGTTTTCCTACCCTTTTTGTTCAAGAAGGACCAATTTCCCTCCCACCTGTTGTTGCAGATGGAACCTTATCCCCCCCCACTAGTTGAACGAGATAGACTGTTATCCTTTCCCTTGTTGTTTCAGATGGACCGTTATGTCCCCTTGTTGTACGAGATTGACCATAATCCCTCCCACCCCAATTGTTGTAGATGGACCCTTTACCCTATTATCCTCCCTCTACATTAACCTCCCCACCCCCCTTCCCCCCTTTATTTTAGACGGAGCATTATCCTCCACCCTTGTTGTTCAGAAACTGTTTGATCAGGTTGAGCAGCATCTCCCTCTGAACTTGTGTACCTGAAATGACCATAAAATACTATTGTAGAGGAAATACTTGACTTAATCATCTAGATGAACTTACATTAACTAAAACTTTATTGAACTGTAAAGTGTTACAGGGTGGGAGGTACAAAATGGTAAAGGAAAAACATTCTGCTTTAAAAAAAATCAGGAAATCCAACAAAAGCATAATGCTATGGTCAATCATCAAACTACTATTTCCTGTAAGACTGTCTTACATTTTAATCAAATAATGATTCTAAATAGTAAAGTCATTGTCATTCAATCCTTATATAATAACTGTGTATTTGTACCAATGAAGTTTGTGAGTGCCTCCAGGGCAGAACTGCCGACCAACTCCTGGATTTTGTTAACAAGATTCTGCTTATCCTCATCGGTAAGGTTACGCAGCACCTTCAACATCGAGCTGTACTCATCAGACTGCATGTACCCAAGCAATGATCCTGCAGTATAACAATAACATTTTTTTTCTTTTAGTTTATATCTCTACAAATATTTATTTTATTCAACATTTGTCCTTTAGTTCCATCTGGCAAAGCAATTTTATTTTCCCGCGAAACTGTTCCATGTGAATATGCAAGCAAATAGGACAGTTTCGAAGTCAATTTAAAATTATTTTTTTCAAATGTAAATTGTTCTATTTGAATAAAAGTGATTTTTTCATTCATTTCTTAGATTTATATGAATGAAAAGTGTGGATCTAAACTTATATGGCTAAAATATATCATTTTTATCAAAATACTTCTTCTGTTTTTCAAATGGTACAGTTTCGCAGTATTTTTATCTTTGATAAGAATTAACTTTTACTGCAAAACTATACTAAGTGCAGCACATTTCTCCATATTTGGCACATTTTTTATCAATAATGATATTCATATCATTAGAATATAAATATATAGTTACTATAATTTTTATGATCATTAAATCAATTGAAATTAGAAAATATTCAAAAAATAAAAAGATGCATTTGTCAATATGATCATATCTGCATGATGTGATGTGAATTGATATGTTTATGTTAATAAAAGTTTGGATATTATATAGTTTGAAAAAAAAATGAAAATATTATTCTGATTATTACTATTTTGTTAACCTTTATTTATATAATATCATTTAAAGTGACACTCATATTCAAAATTCAATTAATAAGACATACACAAAAAAGTCATGTATAACAAACATAAATTTTGAGTGATTAACCTTTCACTACTTACTAAATAATGCATATATGAAAACTATTAAAAACTGATAACAAGATTGTAACTGTGTATTTAATAGCTGAAAAATATTAAATGATTGGTGAATGCAAAAATATTTAGTATGATCTTCTCATTAGGTAGAAATACAGTGTTTTCTCACCTTTTTTTTTAAATTAAACCCAGCATCCTTCATAAGAAACATTGTTTTAGACATTTATTCATCCTTTTTAGTATATTATAACAATTGTATTAATTATGGTTAATCTTATTTGGAAGTAAGAGTGTATCTTTAAGTATAATGGATGACTTATTATTTTACCTATTCTCCCACATTAACAATGTGCATCAGACCACACATTTTAAATCATTCAACAAAAATTTAATTAATTCTAGATATTAACTATCATCTTTGTGACAAACAATTTTAAGTTTGATCTTTTCACTTGATTTTACTCCTGTTTTTACCTCAAGTTACCAGAAAACAAATTCATACAATTTCAAAGGGACTTAAATGGCGACAAAAGTATTCATGAATATGTTGAAGATTTAAACTTAATATTTTCAAATAAGGCAACAAAAATGCCCAGTTTTGTAACACCGCAACTGCAATTCTATAGTTGTGGCCTGATGTGCAAACTATAAACAGCAACATTCTTATTCTTATTCAGAGTGAATTCTTTTTATTGCCACATTTGAAAGGCGTTTCTTTGTTTTAGTCTAATCATTAATCAGAACAGTTTCCAGCAGGCAAAGCTTTTACCGTGCAATAAGTTGCACGCAGATAAATAACAACAATTGTTTATGATTAAAGGATATGAAGGACTTGGCTATATTTTCAACTATTTTAAGTGTGAACTAGTACATTTTGCTGCAATATTGACATTAAAAGTTAACTCGGACAATTAATTATATGTGTCTGCCATGTGCCTCCAGTGGAGATCAATCAGGCCAACAATCTAAAATTTGTCCTCGCATTTTATAGACAAAGGTGAATTTGCAATGACTTTGAGGCTTTTTAGAGACAACAAGTTATTTACGTTGGGACCAAACATACTATATATACCGGTAATGGACTGTAATAGTTAGCAATAGCTATACAGTGTTAAGTGCCGCTATATACATATATATATATCAAATACCAGTCTACATGCAGTTGGAACCAAAAGCTGGGACGGCAATGAACTTCAATATTTAGAACTACAAGTGTAAGGTTAACATCAATAATTAAATATAACGTCAACTTGAACTACAAAAGTCAATCAGTTCAGTATTAATCTGCTGGACTAAATCATCCTGTGACATACCTGCTATTCCCCCAACAAGAGCCCCTGGTGGCCCGGCAACCACCCCACCCAAACATGTGGCCCCTGCAGCCCACGCCATCTGTTTAAATATACCTGAAATCAAACAGTAAACCAAATAGTTATAATCTATAACATTTAGAATGCTTATTTATCACCAATAATAATTATTATATATTTATTTTTAAAATATGACTAAAAATGCTCTAAAACCGTATTGAATATTGAATATTTTAGGCTGGGTTTTACAAAATTCAGCTTAAGCGAGTAATTGCCAGTTGCTATTTGGCGTTTGTTTACAGTAAGTAAGTTAAACAACTCACTTTCAACAAAGTTTAAAAAAATCTTGTCAATATAAAATCACTCCTGGAAATTGTTGTGTCCCTTTGAAAAGCTAAAGTCATAATGTGTATTGTTCTGTTCACTGTAAAATATTAGACTCTGATTTGTACTTGAAACTTTGGAAAAATTGAAGAAAGGATTTATTTCAACAGTTTTGCCCTTTTTCCATGCAGTCTGCTCTCGTTTTGAGCATCTGTCAAAGGATCCACTTTTTTACCACATTTTTGTCCGGGATTTAATAAGGCAAATGGTATTTGTATGTAAATCAAATTCCTACTCCCACTAAGAAATAATATCTCATAATAAAGTCATTTTTTTCCAATAATCGCAATTGTTTTTCACATTTGCTGGTACATATGCAAGCATAAAATAGGCTCATTAAAAATGTTTCATTGCAATGTTTTTTTCTAAAGTTTCATTCTCTGTACCAGAGCATAGTATGTTTTGCACTACCGGCATGAAAATGTTTTTTATGCATTCTAGTTCACTAATTGATAAAAAATAGAGTTTTTGCCACTATTTATATATATTTTAAAAGTAAAACCCTGTCCACTTAGATGTGGACGTGTCATCTCAATTTTTAACTGTGGGATTGTAGCGGACAGAGATCAGACTTAATTCACCTATAGTTCGGACACTCTAAATATTCGGACACCCATAATTATTTTCCAAAATAATTTATTTTGCGTACCTAATTTTCGGACACCCAAAGGACATCAATCATAACTTTCACAGTTACCAAGTTTCACAGACGGAGATTATTGATTTTTATCTTTACAATGCCTGGCTACATTACCTAACCGTATACACCACTGTGACAAGTTAATAAAATTAATTAGTTACTACCCCTCCTAAATGATTTATTGCCTGTTGAAAAGGAAGTGTGATATATTTATTGGAGGTTTAAAGAAACAACAAGGGCAATCAAGGGATTAAAAAACATAGACATGACATGTTTGTAAAACGATCTGCCAATAAACTTTCAAACTTGTACCACATTAATAGACTGTATGAAGCAATAATTGTACAGTTATACATTAATCCTGCATAGCAATGTCCATGCTCTCCACGAGATCCTCGTGGGTATATTACTGTAAGTTATGTGACGTCACACAGTGTGACTCTTTGATCTGAAGCCGATAGAATGTGTTTATCCAGTTCAATGCATGTATAAAATGGTGTTTTAATTAACTTGATGAAGGATTTACCTTTTGTTCTGTTTAACGTATACCAATACTACAAATTGATGCGATAATGGTCTTGATTTTTTCACACATTTACGCGAACTTTATTCTTTTCTGTATGTGTTGACATTTTGAGAACAAACCCGTACAATATAAGGTTTATGCTTAACTTAACTTCATTCCGACAGGTTATCGTTTACGATATACTGTCAAAAAGAAATCTTACATATTTTCATAAAAGGCACCTTTCAATGCTATCCAGAAACAAATGGTCACAATCAGTTCTTTTAAGTGCCTTTCCTGACATAAAACGATTTAAAATGAAACACATTTTGCATTATCATTGTATGCTTTTAAAGATAACCATCGCCATTTTCACAAAAAATATTTTTCGTCACTGTCAACAAATATGGTGGCCGAAATTGACAGACGTTTTTGACATATTTTCTATGCCTCCTTTAACCCAAAACATTGATTAAACGTTTTTTTCTCAGATATTTCACGGATTTTTTTGTCTGCGTCTAATACCCCCTATCGTCTTATACCCAGTCATTTACGGTACTCATATATAATTTTTCCCCAAGTAGTATTTATATGAAGTTCATCAGTCTGTATATCACTGTTTTTTAAAAAAACAACAACAGAATAATGACGCCAGCGGTCCATCTGGACCTTGACAAAAATATAATGTGGACTGCTGACATCATATTACATGGACCATATTGACAACATTGAACTGGTGTGTGTGGCCTGTGATTTTCACAAAGGCGAAAAATTGTAGCAAATAGGGTAAACATTATTTACTCTGTTCAATAATACCCATCAAAAGCGCTTTAAAATATTGGTCCATTTACACTTTAAGTTGCACACTGGCCTGTCATAATGTTATATGACCCTCAGTGGTATGAAATATTTCTTAAATATTAGAATATTTTATAATCTAAGTACAACACTTTAAACAAGTTCTACATTTATATGAAAATATGATATAATGCACCAATCAAATGTAACCACAGCCCCCCCAGGTCCAGGGAATAGCGGGGACTTTGACTTTTGGTCCAGCCAACCCCGGCTAAAATCCCTGCCCTGCGAAGATGAACTGATGGTTAAATCCCTGATGCCCCCGCACAAAAGGGACCTTAGGTTAGGCCCATTCCCCACTATATTTTGCGTGAAGACAAAACCTCCGCATTCACCCGGCACTGTGGCGCCACCTGAAAGGTAAAAACACGGCCCATTTCCCCGGCTATCCTTCGTATACCCCCGGACCTGGGGGGGGGGGGGGGGGGGCGTGGTTACAATTGACTGGTGCATAACAATACCTTTGCTTGTCTTCTTTATTTCTTCATTAGTTTCCATTATTTCCATTAAATGTTTATAGTAGGGGATAATTGCTAACCCCGCAAGATTTGCTGCCATGATTTATCAGTGACGCACTTGCCGTGACTTGGAAAGTTTGTTCTCAACTTAATACTTTCGTTTTAATTTACTTTCACTTTAAAATGTTCTGGCGACTGTTTCGACGTCTATTATATTGAAAAGTGCATATTATCCCTCGTGTATATTACTCTTGTTTCCATAAACATTTAGAGACGTAATTTCATCAGACGTAAAGAGTAATGTGAAACATTCACTTGACTTTGTTACCAATAATGTCAATTTTATATATAAGGGAGGTAACAAATACAATCTATGGACAGTTTACAAACGACTAAATTGTATTGGACTACAAGCTTTAGGTTACACACGACCATTGTTATTCCCTATATAATTCAATGTAAAATTATAATTTTTAGACAACATTTAAAGGCATTTCGAGCGAATGCAGGCTATGATAACCATATATATTCTTAAAGTACAAGCTTTAAACTACCTTTTAAGCCAATAAAAAAGGGGGGGTCAAGTTATTCCTAAGAAAAATCGCTCCACTTGAAAAACAAACTCTAAAAATTGCACCGTCCGCCATGACAGTTCTTCCAAAAAGACCTTTCAACAATATAGGGCAGCGGTTTATGCTTTAATCTCAACTCTAAATGATAAATCAAGCAAGAATATATACTTAAGGTATAAAAGTTTCAGGAATAATGATATTTTTTATTTACAGGGTATTGAGCACGTGAAAACATGTCTATCAATCATAAGAACATTTTTTTATTGAGAATTTTCCACATAACGGAAGTACATATGACGTAATGGTGATGTCATTCCTGTAATGTAAACCTGAAATTGAAAACGCATGAATGTCAGAATGGCTACAACTACCAGAAAATATTTCAGCGGGTATTTTAAATATGAATATAACAAATCTACTTAAATAACAAGGGCTAATATCTGTTCATGATTGTTTTAAATTTATATACAGTATCATTAAAATCTATCAAACAAATACAACTACTGTACGCAAGTATTTGTTGTCGGGATTTTTATTTATTTTTTTAATTATTATTATTATTATTATTATTATTATTATTGTTATTGTTATTGTTATTGTTATTATTATTATCATTAGGTGTTACGATTTGGCATCTTACACATTGGTAGGTGCTGATTTTGTCAGGATAGTGGCCAGGCAGAGATTTGGATGGTTAGCTGTAGCATAGGGGAGTATCACGTGATCGCTATAGTACATCGGCGGAACAAGATGGCGAATTATTCGCCCGCTTCAACCTATAATTTCGGCTTTTACGGATGGTGAATGTTAAGGTAGGATCTTTAGAATAGCCACAGAGTATCCGCATTGTAACCCAGTTTACTTGCGTGTATTTTGTTTTTCGGAGGTTTGCTTAGTTTAAGCCTGAAACTCGATACAGATTTAATTTATTTCTGTACGTTCATTGTCCGAAAGAGTCTATTTTCCGCAAAAAGCCGGCATATGAAACAAATGTCTACAAAATATTGATTAATTTGCAAATGTATCCTTTGTTTTTATTTTCAAGTGATAGTTCGTGATAAACAAAAGTTCGGAACAATTTTCAAAGATGTGTAATATATATATATATAGTAAACTTGATTTTTGTATGTTTTTTTACGCTTAATTATATTTTCTCTTCGAATATGCACAGCCACGGCATATATACATGCATTTATTATGCCTTTTCCCATGAAATGTACTTTGCTTTGGTGTATCGGGGACAACTCCCGGAAAAACTGCCAGATTGACGAATGTTTTGTTATGTGCTGTTATCCGACTATGATAAGGGAATCTGACGTACCTAATAACGGCATCCAAAATACTGCCAAAATAAATGGGCAGGGGATAACACCCTCACATCCTCAATTGAAATTTGATAATACTATACTAATACTATTATTTGCGAGGGGGGGGGGGGGTACAATTGACTGGTGCATTACTGCAATAAGCACCCTGTTAGATCAAAACGCAAACCAGTAAGTCAAATAGAAGGGAATCACGATGCAAATCTAAAGGCTCAATCCCAGATATAAAACATATCAGTGTAATAGGATAAGACATTTCCGTGGGAAGATTGGAGATGGAATTTGAACAAAAATCTGATAAAAAAATGTCTCGTAAAAGATGCTCAACCGTTTTTACCACACCACTATTTATATGAGAAATTACCGAAAAATATCCTGTAGTAGAATGTTTAAATATAAACCCCGTTCAATGGCACAGGATCAACGCCAATGACAAAGAACAAAAAAAAACACAACCCAAAACCAGAAACATGCAACAACAATACACAACTCCACAAACGGCACACTGCATAATTATATACTATATACAACTAGGGGTGTTATGACCAAAACTTGTTGCGAATGATGTATGTTTTACTATTAAGTAATATTTAATTTCAAATTTAAGTAGCTTGAACAGAGAAACTATGAAATGTTATTTTTTTTTTTGCCTTAATCACTCACTTTTGTCAAGTGGAAGGCCATTAAAAGCACACATACCAAGGCCATGTTTTATTCGATTATTGATGACAAAATATGAACAGCTATGCTTCTCATATGGGCGATATATTCGACCTTCATGACCTTCTGTTGTATGTTCTAGGTCAATGGTGAATATAAGCCATTTCGGGTTACAATGGACACTACTCACGTATTTGTACACTAATCTTGAAACACGCCATTAACTTAAAACTTCTTCACTGTTATCGGGAACATCAACCAACTAGATTGCAGAACTCTGTGACCATTTTAGCTTTACACGTGGACGATTTCTTAAAAGTTTTATGTGCACTTTTTATTTCATGCATACCGGTGAAAGAGTGAAAAATATTAATTATTGATAACTTGATCATTTCACTCTGGCTCGAGTGAAATGATAAACCTTGCTAATTTCAGTGCAGACAACTCGGGACTACTTTTTTCCATCAGTTGTAAGATTTGCCTCCTTTGACTTGAAAAAAGTACATGTATATAACAGGTAGAGTATACATATTTGTTGTCGTCTGTTGTTCATCAACATTGGCACAATGGCCGACTCAGCGTTTGGTGGGGATTTTGCTGATTTTTTGGATGCAGAACTTTTTCTAAACACAGAATTTGAAGAAATAATTATGCAAAATGATGAAAATATTGATGTGAACAACAACACTGAAAACAAACAGACAAAAACAACAAACTGAAAATAAACAACAACAGAGAGCAAATGAGCTAGAGCAAGTAAGGTTCAAAACCGTAGATGTTGACCAATTTCTATCCGAGAACATTAACAAAAACACATTAAAAAGAACAAACAGCGATATAAAACACGCCGGGGAATCCACGTGACCAAATGGTAGGTTTCAGTGCAAGATGGCGTCACCAAAACGCTCGACTCGAGCCGAAAATCAAGGTAATACATATAATTATAACGGTTTCTTTAATTTTTAACATCCTATCATATGCCCACCTACCTAGTTTGTATAAGCATATCCATGTTTTCCTTGAAACTTTAACCGTTCTCGAGAACACTTCGGCAATGTTTCCAAAATGTACGAAATCCGACTGGTAGGTTACAGTTCCATTTATCATTTTGGCTCGGATTTAGCGGAAAATGAGGTTATAATTTGGGAAAATCGCATAAAACACTTAAGTTTTGTTTAAACATAACAGGCACATGCATTTGGGAACGAATATTTTAATGATTTTAAAAGATATGAGAACGAAAAGAAAATGATAGGTTGCAACTCCGATTTTTGAAGCGATAGGTTGCAGTTCCATATTTAGGTTGCCGTCTTGACTGCAGATTCTTTGACTTAGTTTTAGTGTTCAAGCCAAACATATAGGTTCCCATCAAACACAACTGATATTTTTCTATACCATTGTTCTTTTTACATAGTTATAACATCATCTAAAATGATAAAATCATTGAAAATCACATCGAGACTGCTGTTTTTATACTTTTGATTTTTCTGCTTACAAATTCATAAGGTTACCATCATTAATGATTTGTTTTCTGTGACAAATTGATGTATTACACGTTTAGAGTTGAATTGTTAAACCATTATCTGTGATAAAATCTGCACACCAGTATACTTTTATTGTATAACGTGTCAATCGATGTTTTGCAATTTTCGATATATCATATGGAATGCATTTTTATCTTTTAGACCAATGACACGAATAAGAGAGTCTTTCCCTTCATCAACCTAAACGAAATGAATGCAGGATATCTAAACAGCCAACCAAAACAAATGGCAGCGATACAACAAAACAAAGGAAGTGTTCAGTGAGCATTCGTTTGATCACAAGGTGAGGTCAAGACTGGCCTCACGCAGAAAGAAAGCGACAACACCCACAGACAGAAATGCAATACAAAGGGAAACTTTAGGTGTACGTTGGGAAAAGGCTAGACGAAATTTGTCGAAACAGCTTCCAACAAAGATCATCGGAAAAGACTCATGTGCCATTCTCATAACAAAAAAACACGACAAATATATCCATTTTCACGGTAAATATCATAATAAAAAGTTCATGTTATGCTGATGCCGTTCTTACATTTGATATTTTAGCTTTAATATATATATGTGTGTGTGTTATAATATTAATCAATCAACATTTTGTGTTAATTGTTGTAGAATGCCGATTGGTGCATGTCAAAACCAACTTCCTATATGAGCTTGTATATTTATTACCCATTTACGTTTGAACTTTTAAATCGCTCCTTACATATTACATGTAATACATATTTAGTCACCAGTTCATGTAAGCAGAACTCATGAAAGGCAATGTTTTTCATTTTAGTTAAGAATAACGTTTAACTTTGTTACTTGCGTTTGAACAAGATCAACGAATTAAACTCGACTGGTTTTCAATGTTAACATGCATTTTATATGTAAAAATATTGTTTAATCGCAGGATGGTGTAGTGTGGTGTGCATAGTGAAAATAATTGCGTATGGATATGAGATAATTCGTGGTTGTCATGGATATGCGCGCAGTGATTCTGATTAAATCAATAGTAAAATCGGTCTTTAAATAGTCCTAAGGAGAGTGAACCATTATTTCTTGAATGGTGCGTGAAAACTGTTTTATGGTGACATTCGAAGCGAGAAATAATTAACTAGCATTCTAAATATTGCCACAAGACAAGGTTTCCATGATGCTACAGACGGCAGTCTTCAACAAGGGAGGTAATTACAATGTGGTGACCATTAAAAAGGAGTTCCATACGGGCATTTTATCTTTGCCCATGGGCAAGATAAGAATATCTAGCATGGTTAAATTATTGGATGTACTTATCTGAGGTGGGAGAAAAGTTGTATCCATAATACTTCACATAATAATATATCGGCAGTAAATAAATAAAAATGTTAAACATCCTGATATTATATACACGACGTGTATATAATATTTATATATTAAACGTGATATTATTCAATAATCCTATATATATATCTTTAATTCATAAAAATAAAAACAGTTTGTCACATTTCAATTCCTCCATGCTTGTATACAATATCAGTGATACAATCACATTACATAATTTGCAGTCCAAACGACAACCTTTATATGGAACTGCAACCTATCTCTTGAAAAATCGGAGCTGCAACCTATCATTTTCTTTTCGTGCTCATATCTTTTAAAATCATTAAAATATTCGTTGCCAAATGCATATGCCTGTTATGTTTAAACAAAACGTAAGTGTTTTTTTTTGCGATTTTCCCAAATTACAACCTCATTTTCTGCTAAATCCGAACCAAAATGATTAATGGAACTGTAACCTACCAGTCGGATTTCGTACATTTTGGAAACATTGCAGAAGTGTTTTCGAGAACGGTTAAAGTTTCAAGGAAAACATGGATATGCTAATACACACTAGGTAGGTGGGCATATGATAGGCTATGTTAAAAAATAAAGAAACTTTTATAATTATATGTATTGCCTTCATTTTCGGCTCGAGTCGAGCGTTTTGGTGACGCCATCTTGCACTGAAACCTACCATTTGTTCACGTGGATTCCCCGCCGTGTAAAAGTAGTTAATGAGTTTTTATTGCCAAAATGAAATTCAAGGAATATTCAATTCATTCCACCAAATGAGCTCAATGAATTCTTGTGTCAGTTCCTCTTATCTGTTAGAAACAAGATGGCGAGGAGTATGAGCCAACACGCCTTAGAAGCTTTGTGAGCTCTGACGAGAGACATCTGCGATGTGAAAACTCAAAGATATCTGTCATTCATGATGATGAGTTTGCTAAAGTTCGACATGTCTTGAAAAGCAAACAAAAACATCAGAAAATGATGGACAAAGGAAACAAGCCAAGAGCAGCCGAAATGTTGATATTTGCTTAAATATCGTCTTTGAAGACCACAATTTTCATTAGCGTTTATGACGGGATTGAAAATTAATTGCGGCTGTAGTTTTGCGTGATTGGTTGATTGACATTATCACGTAATGTTATTAATCTATCCTAAAAAGGTCAACATATCCTCCATTTTGTTACAGTGTAGATGGTCGTGTGGACTAGCCGGCTGTTTTCTAAAACAATCTTGACTTTACCGGCATAGATTCGAACCCCACTAAGACCAAAATACTGCTTTTATGCTATAACTGTATTTTTTTTGCAATTTCGATATCATACTGTAAAATAAGGATAAAATGTGTGTTCATAGATGCATTACCGGAAAAACAAAGTTTTGGTCCAAATAACAGGAGCGAGACACTTTAAAATAATCCATGGACAACTTATCCAAGCATTATTCAATTGGTTGTATATGCCAAATACCTTATAACAATATACAAGTAATTACTCGATTTTTTTTCAACTGTACTTTATTTTATGTATTCTTATGTGCATTCGATTTTATGATGATAAAATATAAATGACTGTATCAACACATTAATCGAAAAAACTACCATAATTTTTAATTCATTTTCTTTCGCACTTACCTCGGTTCATTTAAGTCAGATTTTGAATTTGAGACTTTCGTAAACCTGGTTGAATTTGTTTTGTAAAAGTTGGCAGATCTTTTAAATTTTTTCATGTCTTGTATACATCTCTGCATCACAAACACATTGTTTTAGACATAATTATGCATTTTTCTCAGAATCTCAGGCGCCAATTAGATACAAGAAACGTCTTTATTTGTTTTTGATATGCCCTATTTGCATTTTCCAATTTACGACATCAGCGTACCACTCAATTGCACGACAAAGCCTTCAGTCTGTGCAAAAAGATGGAATACCATTTACAAAGAAGAATGGAAACATTGCTATTGGTAATATTACTCTTTGGCGTAAAAAATCCAAAATCTAATTAACTTGTCTCAAATGCAACATATAGCATGTCAGAAACACATCATTTACGTTATTATAGCACAATGGAAAGTACAAACTTAAACAAGGAAATTCAACTCGGTTAGAATGAATCCGTTATTTAAATAGAAACAACTGTCTTATATGGCCATAAATAGTGGTAACAAAACACCCTGTTAATTACGGACAAAGCAATGTAACGACGGACAAGGCAATGAAGAAGACGGACAACGCTCTGATCTCGACGGACAACGCACTGATGACGAAAGAAACGCACTGATTGTGTCTGTCGTCAACAATGCGTAGACGTCTTGATCCTTGATCCGTGCGTTGACCTTCGCCAGTGCTGTCACCAAGTATGAGCAAACTTGCTAGCTAACGCTTTATACCAAAAATCTAAACAGGATGATATATGATTTATTTTACATAAAGGTCTATATTAATAAAATTAGCACCATGTCGTACTTCTATGACGTATTACTTAAAATTTAGTATTTTATGTTTATTTCAATTATCTGTACAAGTATAAATAGTTATAACTTTTCATAAGGATCAGACTTATATCGTAGTATTTTTCTCTGCAAATGTGCTAAAGCAGACACATATTCATTGATTCTTGGTATAGAAAACCTGAAAGTTGTAAAACATCTTGAACCTTTGAAGCCAATTATCAATATCTATTAAGGAAAAATAATAAATAATTCGCATCCATCGTAAAACACACAACGGAAACCGGCCACTGTCACTGTTGAGTATCCGCTTACAAAACAGTTACAGCACTCTTTTCAAGCTCCTTTACTTTTGAAATTACCAAACCTCTGATTCATATTTACGCATAGACATATCGTATGCATCAAACAGATTAAATTATAATGACATAGAATAAGCGACTTGATAACGTTGGCAGATGGTTCTGTTTAGTGTTCTCGAAGTCTTTTTCTTTGGACTGTAAAAGGTGAGCAGTTTAAGAAATAATTTTCTTTTTTGTGCAGTATTACTCTGACTACATAACGGAACGTCTCGGAGATCGTTACCTGAATAAAAAGCACTACTGTTATTTTTTTATGCACATATGATAAAGCCACCATCGGCGTTCTTCACAGACAAATCACGACGGAACTTCAAACCTTTTAAACTTTTGTTGCTTGAAAGACGCTTAAACCATTTGGGTATTAGACAGGATGCTAACTAAATTGTTTTTAAGAATCCAGGAAAGACTGCATAATGCTACAAATGCACAGGGTGTTCACCCCTTCGGTGTAAACCCTTTAGTAGGCGCTGATCTTAATGAAAATAATAATCAAACCTATGACTCTTTATTATGGAATGGTATTCAGATAAAAAATGCATTATGCTTGATGACATATTTAGTTTGCCTTTTGACGACTCCATTCCGTCTGCTAAGATTGTTCGTTCCGTTCTGCTTATTATTCGTTGCCTGATGGTATGAGTATTAAGCTTCCTTACCATCCTTCTTTTGTTGAACAATACGGCGGCCCAGCGCTGTAGCCACACTGAGGCACACCGAGGTACCAGCCTCAGCTAAAATTTGCACAGCAAACAAAACAAAATAAATAGGAGAAAATAAAAAAAATAATGAATTCTACTTTTGGATTCGAGAAACGACCAGAATGTTGTATTTAATTATGATAAATGCCGTTGCAACATACATTGAGGCAGGTCGAGGCATTCAACACTGCCGAGACTCCGTACAATTGATCAAACCCTACGGCAGCGCATTTTGTACGTAATATTGCAATGATTCCAAAAGACATATTGATGCGGTTACTGCTTCAGTGATATTTTTGTTGTTTGTATTATCGGAAACTAATCATGACACCGCCCAGCCTATGAATGTCAATAAGTAAACACAACAACTCTTATAACAAATATTGTATTTTTACAATAGATATAGATATAATTTTATTATGATATATGGCCTCCGGCCCAATCATTTACATATACATATATATATATAAATCAATACAACAGGTATGACAGGTCATGAAAATTATGCAATTTAATATTCATTATTCATAACGTAATATAGATATTATAGATTGGTTCTATTTTACAAACATATCAGTGTAAGTACATAGACATATTTAACAATGTGCATCATTTCTTATTATCTAACACATATGAAGGTAATATTGATATACTATGCGTAAAATGGCAAGAAGTTTTATCAATCTCACATGCTGATATAACATTCAATTCATGAATAATACACTATGCACAATGACATAAATATATGCATATACATAATAATCATGGAAATAATTATTTCGTAGTTTAAAAGCATGGTATACAAACATAGCAGTATTTCTTATAATTAGCTCATTTCTACTTGACATCAATTATAAAATCTTTGCAATGTTGGAAACTCATGATACATGCCAGATATGTATCTAACACGTAATTTAGAATAAAGGGGGCACACAAGAAGGAAATGAAATTCATCCTCGACAATACATTCACAATATGGACAATATCTATAGTCTCTATCTATTTCATAATGCCTCCCCTTTTCAATCATAAGATTGTGACAAGAACTTCTAAATCTTGCATAGCAGATTCTGACCTTTACAATATCAATAACATGTACATATAATGCAACTTCAAAGCTATCTTTGTAATTTGCAAAATGAAATAACTTGCTATTCGAGAATATCCTTTCTCTCCAAGTTTGCACATATTGGTCTTTTAGCCTTTGAACATATTGATTCAAGAAAAGTTTCTCATTTGCAACAGATTGGCATTCCCATACATATCCAAAACCATTTATATACAAATGTTTTCTAACATGTGTCACCCATGATTCAATGCCCAAGTGGTCATAATACAAAAGCATATTATAGCATTTCCTAACATATCTGTCATTGTTTAAATTCAGGATTCTAATCCAATATTTCAAACATCTTTTGGCAGACATAATAAACATAGGAAATCTCCCAAGATCAGCTAATATAGCATCATTGCAAGCACTGGGTGGGACTTTTAAATATCGTTTACAAGCAGTAACATGTACAGATTCAATACATTGCATATGTTTTAGTCCCCACAGCTCTGATCCATATAATAGAATAGGTCTTATTTTAGTATCAAATATTTTATAGCACATCGAGTAAGGCACATAACACAAATTCTGCAGAGAAACATAGATATGATTTAGTACACGTCTTGCCTTAAGGGCAACAGATTCTGACATTTTATACAATGACAATCTACTTGTAAAATAAACACCAACATACGTAAAACCATTTACAACTTCTATATATCTGCTATTGTACACCCATTTCTCACTTCTGGCGATTCTACCACCATTTTTAAAAACAACAATTTTTGATTTATCAATATTAACAGTAAGCTTCATTTCTAGACAATATTTATGCAGTAAATTAATTTGCTTTTGTAACCCACTTATCGTATCCGACAGTAACGCTATGTCATCAGTAAACATCAATAAGAATATCTCTGTATAATCCGGAAAAAGTTGAATACCTCTGACATCATTATTAAACATAAATACAGATTTTATGAACATACAGAATAAAAGAGGACTAAGACTGCAAGCCTGACGTAGACCAACAGGGCATGTGAATACATCTGAACATCCTTCACCCGTTTTAACATAAGCTTTAACAGAAGAATATATAGCATTAATAGCATTGTACAAATTTCCCTTTACACCATTCTGGCTAATAACATCATACAATTTGTGTCTAATAACTGAATCAAATGCCTTTTGAAAATCAATAAAGGCGACATACAAAGGTTTCTTTCGGACATATAGTTGTTTACTTATTAAAGATAACATAGTAAATGCATTGTCAATTGTACTATAATTGGTTCTAAACCCTGCTTGTGACTCACATAATTTACTGTACATATCAACATAAAATGTCAGACGTGCAGTTAAAATTGATATATATATTTTACTCAACACATCAATGAGTGCAATACCTCGAAAGTTATTAGTATTGTACTTATCTCCCTTTTTATAAACATGTATAATAATTGTTTCTGTCCATGCTGTTGGGAATGTACCCGTAGTGAATATTCTATTAAAAAGATTAACAATAAATGGAAGCAGCGGTTTAATACCATATATTTAATGTCTTGGCTTCAAATTTCCACCAACTGCCTTATCAGCCTTAAGATGTTTCACACTTTCTATTATTTCAATGTCAGTAATAGGGGAATTAAAAATAGAGTCTGTAATATCGTCAACACTGTCATCTGGTTGGCGTTCTCCCATCGATTCTGCGTTGCCACTCGAGTCCGTAGAAGAAAATAACTGTTTGAAATGTTCATACCATGTATCTAAGGAAATATTAGAACTGTCAACATAGCAATTGTTAGATAATTTCTTAATTTCACCCCAAAACAATTTAGAGTTATTAATATTCTGCTGCAATTTCTTGGTGTAATTCCTCTCATACTGATATCGTTTTCGCCTACATAGTAGCTTATAAGCTTTTTTCTTATTGGTATATTCTACGAGACTAATTTGGCTTTTATTAAGTCTAAAAGCGCGTAGGAACTTTCTAGTTATTTTCTTAGCTTTGTGACATTCATTGTCAAACCAGGATTTTGTTGATCGTTTTGATTTAACTGATTTTAAAAATGTTTTACTAGAGAGCAATATTTTGTCTTCAAGTGTTTCTACAATAATGTCTATATCTGTATTGTCATCAATTAACATATCATTCAATTCTTCGAATTGCCCTTCATTAATATTTTGAATAAGGATATCTTCATAATTTCCAGCTGTTGTGTTGTTTAGATTATAGAACTTGCTTTTATTTTGCTCTTTATCATTTCCTATCGTACTTTTAAAATCTGTCTTTCATTTTATAGCTATAGGCATGTGGCAACTTTCTTCAGATTGTAGAACTCTAAAATTGTCAATGATAGGCATCATATCTTTTGAAACAATGAAATAGTCCACTACACTACATCCATTTCTGTTAATAAAGGTATATTCGTTACTTCCAAACCGACCATTTACTATTGAGAGACCGAATGTTTTGCATGTATCAAGTAATTCTCGGCCAAATTTATTAACTAATCCGTCACATGAATGCCTTAAAGTATCTTCGCTATTATCAAATAAATCAGCATATTCGTGTAGTTGTGGCACATTGTCTACGTGTACTAAATTGTCACTTTCACATCCAGTTCTAGCGTTTAAATCCCATGTTAAGATTATATCAAATGTCAATAGCTCATTTTTTATTAAACATTGCTCCAGTGTTTTAAACCCTGATTGATTATATGTACGAGAAAATGGCGATTTCTCAGGAGGGAAATAGACGCATATATAAATTACATCTTTCAAAGTTTTAGTCAAATGTTTACTAATCTGCAGTATAACCCCATATTCAAAATATTCGCATATCCGTTTAATATACTTTGATAATGATTTTCTAACAAAAACCGTTACTCCGCCCATACATCTTCCTCCAACACTAGACAATTTTGCATTACTACTAATAAAGTCATAGTCAAACATATGCAGTGTGCAGTAGTTACTATCGACATCCCATGTTTCTACAAATCCAATAAGATCATAATGTGATATAAAAGAAATGAACTCATCAACATGGAATTTAGATTTAAGTCCTTCAATATTCCAGGTCAAAAAATTTATGTAATATTTCAAATTTTCAAACTGATTTGGGCCTTGACCACTTCCCTATTTACCATATCCAGAAGAATTATCAGCAGATGTAACATCCATATTTGCTTGTTCAGCGCGTTCATCAATAGTTGGTAGACGTCGATTTCCTCGTCGAAAAACACGTCCGCTTTCATTGTTCGAAGATGTATCTTTCTTCTTGATAATCAACTCGCCATTCTTAAAATAACCAACAAGGCCGCGCTTAGTGACATCCTTTAATTGTTGCCTTTGTGAAAAAGATAGATCATTGGAAATACGAATCCCCTTAAATGGGAAATCATCGCGATACCCAAATAGCTTGAATTTGTCAACAGCAGTTTTAAATTCTACAATGATCATTCTAGGGTTCAAATCATTCTTTTCGCCGATGCGTTTAGCCGATTCTATACAAGACTTCGACAAACCGTCACTTTCATGACAAGGCGCAAAAAGCTTATCATTTACGACGTCAAATAAATTAGAGTCATCCGTTTTCCCTTCAGGTACCCCAAAGACGCGCAAAGAACACTTAAGCCTCTCTGTATCTATCCTATTTAACTGCTGTTCCACCCTATCAAGCCGTTCACCATTCCGTTCATCATTCATTGACAACATTCCAATATCTGTTTGGAGGACGCATGTGTTGTATTCGATGGTTGATATATTATCCTCGAGATATGTTAATTTATGATTGGTTTCTGATTGTTTGCTCTCTATTATACCAATTTTAGTTTTTACGTTATTAAGGTCTTCTTTAATACTGTATATATTATACAATAAGATATGTTCTATTTTGGTTTGTCAATAAATGGCATGGCTCTGTGAATAACACAATACATGTAACACACAAACGACAAGTCCACTAAGCTGCCTGCCAACTTGGCGGAAATGGCATGCGTACTTTCTACATTAATTAAAACATTTAATATTTAATAAAACAGACGAAAACATACTCCAGCGCGGTAAACAACGCTGAAGTTATGCTAACTTTTAAAGTATAGAATATTTTTCAAATTCACAAAATGTCATTTTTTCTTTAACTGATAACAAATTAAACTTTATGGACATTTGGGCCCAACGGCCAAAACAACAAATATGCCCAACTAGGCTAAAACATGTCCTTATTATATATACCCAACGGCTCAATATAAAAAGTGCCCAGCGGCTAAACCAATCGTAGAAAGTCATAGACTTGTCGTATAATCAGAAAAGTTTGAATGCTCCGTATGTCCACGCACTAACTCAAAATTACGAGAGCCACGCCGATGAAATGTTTTCTGTATGTTTGGTGGTCCGTTCAACGGCGTCCCTGAATTCCCGTTGACCACTCGTCCTTGTACTAACGCCACGATCGACAACCGTGAACGTCTGAACTGATGAAAAGTGACTGCTACTCTAAAATATATAATATAGCACGCGAAATCAGCCGCTCTTATAATCTTAGGCTGCAACAAAGCTTTCTAAATACCGATTTTGGCATCATGACAGACTGTTATAAGTGTTACACTTAAAAATACTGAGTGACTGTATTAATTGTTACAGAAAAGCGGTGCTTTTTTGTGCTGTATATTGTGGGTAAATCAGTGAAGATTTCATTGGTTTTGTAAAATGCCACGGACTAATGCAGAAACTATCAAGCTTATTGAAAGCAATAAGAAGTACAATAGTATAAGAATTACAACAATGGGACCCAAACCTATCGAAGTGGCGAGGGAAAGGGTTTGATTGTGCTTCGACAATGAGTGACCATGTACGTGGCATTCAGGCTCGGATAACTGACATTTATCCACATGCTAAGTTCTTTACCTAAGGGCAATTGAAATCTAGTAGTTGTCTCATCATGTACTCAGGTTACACCAAGTCGTACTTTTATAAACACTTTTCAACAAATTACAACTGTGCAAAAGTGAAATGCATTCTAAATAGACACATGTCAGGTAAAAGCGCATTGTCCGATCTTTCAACCGATACACCAGATCGTGAGGAGGAAAAGGAATCCGACATATTTCTGTGTGCTTCAAAACAGTCTCTGCCTACACTCTCAGAACCGAGATGATTATGAAGAATAGTTTCTATTAACACCCTAATAATCTATTAAAAATATACATATATGACGCATTAAGTGATATTGTTAAAGAATCATCAGCTTCTGATGCGTCAAGTTATTTGAGGTCAATGGACAGCTTCGAGTTCATTGTTGTCGAATTTTGACGCAGTATATTTATGTAAACTTGCAAGCTAACGATTGTGACTTGCTATCGACTCACATTGAACCTTACAAGCTTGCTGGTATCCTCAGAACTATAAGAACCAAACCCGACTCTTCACAGTTCAGTGAGAATAGCTGTGCAAATAAGTAATGTGCCAGGGAAACCATGGATCCTTGGTAGACAAATCACAGGGCAAATGCCGGTGAAAATACATCAGAGATGGATAATAAACTTCATTTCTATCCATATTTAGACTTTATACAGCACCTTACTTCTCGTTTTCCTGCTTAATAGGAAGAGGTTTTAGAGAGGGAACATATACATGTGTTACCCAAAATTCATGACCACCTTACGTTTAACATTGCAGACAAATTCCAACAAACGATTTCAAACACTCTTCCTATGATAAGCCAATTTGAAACATAAGGTATACGATGAAAACATACTAATGAAAAAAACACTAAACAAATCTGTCTCTCAAAGAAAGATTTAAATTTTGTGACAAAAACTGATTTGCCAACATGAATGCATTTTTTCACTGAATTTTAAGCTTACCTGTTGTGTCCTGTTTCAGTGCTTTTAGACTTAGACTCAAAATGTGAACACGATTAACCATGACAGCCTCTAAATGTTTGCTCGTTAAATGATTCCAATAGACCACAAGGATCTGCGATTGCGGGAATCCTTTGGCTTTTGCTTCAGAAAACAAAATTTATTAAAAATATATCTGATGGTTCTTTATTCAGTGTTAAGTGCTTTCTTAATTTGTCTTGCAATAGTCAGAAATGATTGTACATCAACTTGACCCTACCGTATTCCGGCGGGATACTAGTATATGAAAATATTTTCTTCTCGCTCGTTAAAAATAAAATGAATATACAATAATAATAATTTTGTAGTGGTGTAAACTGTTTCGAAGTGTCGTCAAGGACAAACTAGAGAAGCCCCAGAAGGAAACAATGCTGTATGCCCCCGGACCCCACTACAGGGTGTCCAACGTGTTTTGTGTTTTCCGAACTTTAAGTGAGGGAAATGTGTGATGCGAAAAAAAAATGGCGGTGTTCGAAGAGATTTTTGTGTTGTGGGAGGATATTTTCACCTGGTAAGTACATTTTATCACTTTTCTCGCAATATCAATACGCCTACCCGGAGGCCACTCGTATAAGCTTATATCAGTTTTTTAACCTATGTTTCTAAAGGCATTAACAAAAAAGTTATTGAATGTATAAGCTAAACGATTGCTTATTTACAAAGTGAAAATAGAAAATTGCGTGACTTGAAACTGTATTTTTAGTCAAAGTGCACCATTCTTGTACCTCGACTACGTCTCGGGCCATTATGCGTCACTCGGGCCAATTAACACTCAACGGCCCGGCTACGCCGTGTATTAACCTCTAAATAAGAGTGTCACTTTAAAATAAGTAAGTTGTATCAACAACATTGTTTGAGTTTTTGACGGATTGAAATGTCAAAGCCTTTGTCTTAAAATCAGAAACGGTTTGTACAATAATACCTTCATTATTAGACTATATGAATACATAGTTTTAAAACTTTGCTAAGGTGAGTCTTTGAAAGACTTTATCGTATCTTTTAGGAGCAAGCACTATTGCTCCATCTTGATTCATTCGTTTGCTAGTTATGTCTGTATCCAGTCGATAAGTATTTGAAATTACTTCATCAGTTAATATGTTTATTTCACCATATTCTTCATTGTTTTCAAATTGATGCTTGCGTTTCTATTTTCAATTTTAATGAATGTTGGGACGGGTGTGCAGTTATGGCAATTCATTCACACATGTTTTAGCTTAAAGAAGACTCGTGATCCAGTAAATTTTCATTTTACTGATCGTTCCAAGGCGGAACCTAACAATCCTTGATATACAGACCAAGTTTTTTATATATAATATGTATGCGCTGTGCTGTTTGTGGAGTTTTGTGCTGTTCTTCCATGTTTCTTGTTAGTGATTCTTTTTTGTTTTTGTGTTCTATGTCTTTGGCGTTTACCCAGTGCCATTGAACCGGGTTTATGTTTAAACTTTATGCTACTGAGCTTGTTTCTGTAGATTTTCACATCAGTATTGGGTGTCACTAACCGTTTCAAGGCAGTATTCCAATCATGTATCGGTGTAGCCGTGCGTTGTCTGTTGTGGTTTTTGTACCTATGTTTGCGGTGTTTGTACGTTTGTGTCTTTCAGTGTCGTTTTGTATCTGTGAACCGAATAATTCTCAAATTAAAATGGATTAATTGTACCAAAGGAAAATAAACGTGTTAAACAATTGCAAGTGGATATTTTAATTGTTAATATTTATGCAAAAAGCTACAGAAATATGCTCAGTAGCAAAAACCAGGTTTAGTTGCCATTAAGCCATTAAGTAGGAATTGAGTGTGATATGCAATCTGATATTAAATGACTGATCAGTGAAAATATTCGGAGATCAAAATGTACAGAATATGGTTGCACGGGTAAATGGATTTATCAAAGACATGCCTCTTGATACTGCTTAATGGATAATACATTGACGTAATGATTTTCCAAAAGTGTATACACTATAACACTCTTATTAAGTTAATGGGTCACGATCTAATATAGAAAACATTAAGGCTGGTATAATTATACAACCAAACCATATGAGAATGGTGGTCACATCTAAATGGGTCCGGGCCACAGGTTCGTCCTAACGGAGCATCCGCCCGGAAGTGGGCAATCGGTGCTGATGGCCTCAAATTGCCCCATGCAACTCATAACTTTGCGCCAAGATTCGTTCTTCATTAAATGTCTATATTCTGACTTACAGGTTTTGTTAAAATAAAGTTTCTTTCTCATGGGATCACAAATCTTCTCCCTTTTGTCGTAGAATTGGTGGCGATCTTTAGAGTAATTGAACTTTGTGATTACCCTGACGGTTGCTTTCCAGACTGAAATTCCCTACCCGATGTCACTGGTCGTTGTTTTTGAAGATAATTAGATGTCGACCTTACACACCATTAAGACCTTCTTTTCAATAGGTTAATCACAGATTCCAGAATGTCCAGAAATACCAAGGCCTTTAGGTCTACAGCAGTTTGGCATCAACTGTTAAGTAATTTTAAGCTGGTAGTGTAGAATATTCATTAGTATTGACTGTTAGTGGGGTGCTTTTGGACTTACCAGCAGTGTCACAGTTAACCAGTTTTCCACCGTCAAACCTTTCGTACGGCGATTCGTTATATTGAAGATATACGCAAGCTTAACTATCACTGTCCTGAGTTAATAGCTGTTGATGTGTTTTTTTTATGGTTCCTGGTTATGATTTTTATAGTTCCATAGTTAATTACAAATTCATAAAGGTCTATGAGCATACCTACATGACATGCAAACTGGCACAGACTGGTTTTTAGCAAAAGATGGGAACTATTAATAATATATTTGTACTACATAATATACTTGTATGTTTACGTGATAGCATTACAACTATATACTGCGTTTGTGGACTTTTCAAAAGCATTTGATTATGTTGATACTCTGGTATAAACTGATAACATTTGAAGTCAGGGGATAGATGTAAGATTTAATACGTTCTTTGTATTTAAATAATAAGACAAAGGTGAAATATAAAATTGAGTCGGCACATCAAGGAAAATCGTTTCCGTTTTTATTTTCCATGAATCTAAATGATATTGAAGAGTATTTATATCCTTAGAACTATCAAGGTATTGATTTGGATTTGCATTTAACATTTCTATTTCTATATGCTGATGATGTAGTTTTGTTATCTTAAACAAAATCAGGATTACAAAAAGGGTTGTTATTATTATTAAGTAGTGTGATATATTAAGTGTTACTGCAGAAAAGACAAAGGTTATAAAAGCGTAAAAGCGTAAGATTAAGTAGAAATGTAAAATGTTAAAAGGAGCATAATTAGAAATAGTGGATAAATTTCCTTGGTACAGTTTTCACAACTACAGGTTCTTTTAAAGAAACGTTTGATGCATTGCTTGGATAGGCATCGAAGGCAGTTTTTAAGCTTAAAGTTGTTTATCTAAATATTCCTGCATTTCAGTTAAGCATGTAATTGATATTTTTTATAAACTAATTTATCCAGTCCTAAGTAACGGGTCGAAAATATGTGGTCTCATTAATAGTCCTCAAATTGAAAGAATACATTTACATTTTTGTAAAGAATTGTTAGGCGTTGGATTATAGACCTAAAAGAAATTTTGTTTACGGTGAAAATTGAAGAACCTCTTATATAAACGTTAAGTAAATGTCATAATATATTGATTAAAGATTATGACACTGGACACTGTTAAATATGTAAAAAATATGTATGATACACTTTTTATGCACTTAGTAGCGAAGCCATATTGTTAATCTTTGGCGTATATGGTGAGCCATTTGTTACAGGTATTAGGTTTAACTGATGTATAGTTAAGTCAAGGTGTTAGTGACATAAATTCGATTGTATGTACATTTAAAATAAGAGTTAGAGTAATTGTATACACACTAGGCAGTATGAAATTGAAGAGTCAAGTAGAGCCAGAACGTATGCACATGTGTCTTTATTTGAATTACAACCAACTTTGTGAAATGTTGAATTAACAAAATAAAGGTTTGCATTGTCAAGTTTAAAAATGTCATCACCCAAATTGGTAGATGGCAAAAGCTTACTGTAATTTCTAAATGTCTAGTGTGTACTTCTTTTAAAGAAGAATTGCACTTTATACTTAATTTCAATGATATGCCGAAATGTGAAATAAGTTTATACATAATACAATGAAAACTACACAGACATGCCAATAAAAAAAACAAAAAAAAAAAAAAAAAAAACCTGTTTAGGGGCACAAGGCAAGGGCCAAAATGCCAATGAACTATACACATATTAACATCACATACAAAAATACATAAACACACAAAAAACAAACCTACACCACCAACAAATCATACCCTCATTAAATTCATTGACCGTTTAAGTAATTTTATATTAAAATACCTATTACGTTTAAGTTTATTGAGTTGATGACTTCTAAAAAACTGTTGTAAATAGAAATTTAAATATAAGTATACAGTTAATAATAAATGCATAATTCATATACTGAAAACAAACGCCACATATAATTATATTACCACTGGATGACCGTTGTTACAATCATTAGATATAGATTTAAACATTGAATAAAAAAAAATGTTTCTTACTTTATAAACACGTTTATAAATTAACATCGCTATTTTTCAAACAATGAGAGTAAAGCTGCTTAATACATGGAAGAATATTCAAGAATAGTTCATATCCAGCCCAAAGCTTAAGCATAGCTTAAACTCGGCAAGTAAAACATACTATACGTGTATAATAGGGTCAAACATAAAAAACTACCAGGAAGAGTTGAACACCAAACGTTGCCTCAAATTGAAACATCGTCCTAAATTTCAAATTTTATTGCTTAATTTGAAGCAATCGTCATTTGTACAGCAATTAATCTTGCAAAAATTATGTTATAAGAGAAACGTTCAGACAATAAACTGTACTTTCCCAGGCTTACAGACGCTCTCCAGTTGCTAATGGTGTGAAACGCATCCTTTATGTCATTCCTTCGGACGCAGGCCGCCATCACCAGCAGACAACTACACAAGCAGACAACAGACAAAACGACTTGTGCATTTCCTTTGGGTGCAGCCAATCTTACAACAGGAACTATCAAGTCGTTTTTATTTATTTCTATATTTGTTCTCTTGTGCTGTCTCACATTGCGAATATGTATTGTTGAAACCAACTTATAAATATGAAATGCGTTTGCAATTGTGTCCTATGCCGGGAGCTTGGCTAAACCTTGAAACAGAAAGCAATCTTGCACCCAAAATAAATAAAAACACAATGATATGTCCCATATAGCAAAACAAAATACGGATTGAAACCGTAGATGCGATATATATTATTCTTAGAATAATTTTGACGATGGGTCCAGCCACTTAGACGGAACAGAACATTTTTCTGCATTATGCCGTGCATCGTTATTATAATCAGTATTGTAAACTAAGTGAACCTCTATGTTAATGTTACGGTAAGGCTGATCTGATAACAGCTTTTAAACCCTAATTCCTGAATTCTACGTGTTATGTCGTGTGTAAAATGCACTGAATTTTATCAGTGACCAGAATCATGAATATATTAGTTAACAAAAAAATTGTGAAAAATCTGCGTATTGAAAAAACGTAGGCAACATTAAATGTTGAAAAACTTGTAATGTTTCAAAGATAACTTCAAGCATACAACATTCACATCTTATCATCACCCATGTCCTTATCTCAATTAAATAGTTATATATAGATTGAAAAAAATACGGAATGTCATGGGAAGCCTCTCATCACTGTTAGATATAGCACAGAGCTTTTACTATACTGCCACTTAACAACATACCAGTCCTCAGCGATAACCTATAACCAATTAAGATTTTATTGGCGGACAACACTTTTAAATTTGACTTGAGTATGATTACTTTTTGCTGGCACACACGATCGCCGGGTAATTCGCGTCACCACCACCGAAAACGTGCTGTAAAATATTTCTATTCTTTTTGTTAAAATGAAGTAAGCTAACTTGTACATTGTCATCATTTTAGACAATGTTGAATTCATTGAAACACATTCAATTTACCGATATACAAAGTTTGAGCATTATCAAAGGTTTTACTGTGGCAATTTAATATATAAAAACAGAGAAGGAATAGATGCACTAAAATAATAATCACGACATAACTGAGAACGAAGCTTTTAAGCTTATACTATGTCTGGTATTTGCCACACTTTTAAGCTGCTAATATTGGTGTACTGCTTCATTATAATTGACATAAATTGGTCACAAATTATAACGTGTCTTGGTAGGAATGCGTTACATGTGCACGTAAAGTTCCCAAATTATAACATTAGACATAAGTGTGCCGGAAAACGCCAAGGATAATTATTCAAGTTTACTAGTGTGTATAAAAATGTTGAATCTTTCGCGGAGTCTAGCGCCCCTGTGAGTGAGGTGAATTACATTCACATAATTATATCCATTAAAGATAACCTCTTGCTGACCATCTACGATGATGTTTCCTTTAATGTTATCTTTTCAAAAAGGAAAGAAAGACTTCTAAAGGCATGCTAAACGGAATTGTCTAGAAAACATATTGAATCCTGAACTTTTAACCTTAGTTATGTTGTTCTCTAAAACTATGCGATCCACACCCAGCGATTAAGATCAGATTATATGATATGCAAGATACATGCCAAATGTCAGCATTTACGAAAACTTATTCTTGAAAAAGCATCTATTTAAGTCGTATTTGTTTTCTTTATCTCAGATCATCAATAACCACGAGAGATTGAACATTCTACATCCAGTATCTTGAGTGATAGATGGCTCTCCCTACAAATTAGCATGGGGAAAAATCTAGACAGCAATAGCCATTGTCGACCAGCGCAAACCGTATGACAGTTTCTGGACAAGAACTGTCACAATATCGCATAAATTGTTAAGCTCATGGGATTCAGTAAACTTGTTTAGATTAAAAAGAATGCAATTATACATCGAACAATTTCTACGCTGTGAATAATTTGTTACAACAAAGGATCATATTTCTCACTTAATTATTGACACTGTTCATTTGTAAAAGCAGAATTAATCAAGTTGCGAAACGTGAATTAGTACGCCAAGCTTCGTGTAATGGTTTTGATTGAGTTTACAAGTCTTCTGCCAAAATTAACCGTAAATTTCGGCTCGTTAATACTCGCATTATCACATCACTTCTCTCGCGCTGTCTTTCATGTTATTCTAAACTTGTATAATGAAAACTTACATTAATGACGAAGTGCACAAAAGGTAACCACACATTAACGTAAACGTATCCATACAAATAGTGCTTCGCAATCTTTCTATAGAACTCGTAGTCTCCATATTTGGTAACAGAATGGAAACATACTTGGGGATTCGACGATGCGTTTTTACCAGGAAATCAGTTTCGTCGATCTTTGTTCTTCAGTTCGATTTTTTTGAAGAAAAGGGCTATTTATGATTACGCTTGGATGGCCAATTCACTTATAATTTCTTTCTTTAGGAAAGGCAAACTTAAGCATGTGCTGATTTATATAATATTGTTAGTGTTCAATTTGTGTAATGTTAACATAACAAAATATTGGTGTTCATTCAATGTGAAGATTTAAAATGTTATCTCGTAAGTTAAACATCGTAATCGGTAGCTGGCAAGACAACTGCAATTACTAGATGTCTATTTTATAACCCTCTTAAAGACGAAATGCCATTTTTACTTTAATGTAATGTTTTGCCAAATTTCATACATAATACAATGAAAACTACACGGATAGTCGAAAACAACAACAACAGCCCAGTTTTGGGGCACGAGCCAAGGGCCCAAATGACAATGAACTATAGACAGAACATATTAAAGTCACATACAAAAAAACACTAGTACACTAAAAACAAACTTACACCACAAACAATCCATATGACCGTTAAAGAAAAAAATATTTTAAAGCCCAAATAGGTTTGTTCAGTTGATGACTCATACTGATGTTAATAGAAATTGAAATATAAGTATACAATGTAATGATCAATGCATAATTCTTATACTGAGAACAAACGACACATCTAATTATATCACCATCAGAAGACCTTTGTTACAAACATTTACTATACATTTAAACATTAAATACAGTATCTTTCGTTTCTTAATGCAATGCGTATATGAAAATACATCTCTCTTTTTCAGTTTCAAACAGCAAGAGTAAAACTGCTCAATACATAAAAAAATATTGTAAAAATTCATATCCAGTACCAATCTCAATCATAGCTTATTATCAGCATGTAAAACATACTATATGTGTATGATAGGGTAAAAAAAAAACAACAAAAAAACTACCAGGTAGAGTTGAACACCAAACGTTGTCTCAAATCGAAACATCGTCATAACATTCAAATTTCATTGCTTGATTTGAAGCAATCGCCATTTGTACAGCAATTAATCTTGCAAAAAAAGTTTTATAAATCATTTGGAAGGAAAGCTTAGCATATACATGTCGCTTTCATTTTGAATAATGTTTTCTTTATTTGTTCCCAGTTTAAGTACAATGATGCTTTTTATTATTTGAAATGTTTTTGCATTAGGTGCTCTGAATTGTATTCCTCCGTCTGCAGAGAGATTTGGGATCTCTAATCATTGAAGTACTTGGGGTTTACCTATAAGTTTATTATTATTTGTTATATTGTTAAGTTTCCTCAAGTTTAAGCATACTTTGATAAGATTTACCTTTTGAGTTTTTCTTTATTTAGGATTGTTGGGATAAGAGTGAGGTTTTTGCACTTAAACTGGTTTAAACCCCCAGTAAATTTACATTTTACTGATCGTTCCAAGGCGTTACCTGATATCCGTGATAAACATATCTAGTTTTTTATATAGTATGTATGCAATGTGCTGTTTGTGGAGTTTTGTGCTGTTTTTCCATGTTTCTTGTTTGTGATTTTTTTGTTTTTATGTTCTATGTCTTTGGCGTTTACCCAGTGCCATTAAACCGGGTTTATGTTTAAACGTTTTGCTACTGAGCTTGTTTCTGTAGTTTTTAGCATTTATATTCATAAGAGAAACGTTTAAACATAAACTGTACTATTCCTGGCTTACAGACGCTCTCCAGAGGCCGCCATCACCAGCAGACAACTATACCAGCAGACGACCGACAAAACGACTTGTGCTATTCCTTTTGGGTGCAGCCAATCCAACAACAGGAACTATCAAGTGTTTTAAGTTATTTTCTATAATTTTCCTCTTGTACTGTCCCGAATTGTTAAAACCAACTTAAATATAATATTAGTTTGCATTTGTGTCCTTTGCCGGGAGCGTGTCTAAAGCTTGAAAAGAAAAGCACAGTTTCATCCAAAATCAATTAAAAATACAATGATATGTCCCATACAGCGAAACAAAATGCGGTAGGAACCATTGATTCGACATTATTCTTATGAGGAATTTGATGATGGGTCCAGACGTTAAGACGGAAAAGAATATATATTGTTGCATTATCCGTTCATCATTATGATAATCACTATTGTAAATTTAAGGTGAACCTCTGGGCTAATCTGATTACTTCTTATCATCAGCCATGTCCTTACCTCTATTAAATGTAGTTGTATAACGATACGAAAAAAATTAATGTCATAGGAAGCCATTCGTCACTGAAAGATCTAACACAGATCTTTTACTACACTACAGGGAAATGGCACTGACATATACAATTCACAGTGCTTTCAGCAACATTAACTTCTTATATTAGTCACGCAGCTGCACCTTAATTGGATCAGCAAACTAATTATTCTTAAATGACGCACGAGTGACTATTTCCACGTTTTACACCGCTAATGTTTCGAACATCAACTATCCGAATTTCTACAGAAATGGAAATAGTGTCTTCCTTATTAAATTAAAATTTATTTGTTTATTGTGTTACTTTCGAAGTATCATTTGAAAGTTATCTACAGCGCCCATTCGATGTAACAATATGCCTAGAAAAGCTATTTTCCGGCCAAGCGAATCTGCTCGACATTCACACGATGAAGGTCAAATTTGACTGTAAAACATTATCTCTCCATGGCCAAATCCCTACGACAATAAACGAGGCACACATCATACACACGTCAACTACAATGCGGCCCATATTTCATTTGAACAACCCGTGGATAAAGTTTTAAAGTTGTTCGCATTTTCACCAATCTAAACACTACCCATCATTTCTTACGATCAACCGGTGGAAAAAACGTGTTAAAAACGTTACAAAGATCGATCACTTATTCATAATGCGTAACCTACAATCCAGTCCTCCATTTACCATATCCAACACATTCCAGACGTACGTTCGTCCCTCTTCTGAATACACTTCAAAAGCCTGGTCTAGTAATTCCGACTATCACATTCATGAAATGCAGTACTCGAGAAACATGCCTATACGAACAGTCTGATGGAAATGCTGGCTGAGATGTGTAAGGCTCCACCACAGGTGAACTATTAAGAAAGAGACCATACTTTACTGAAACGGAGCACAACTTTGTTGACAACAGTTCAGATCCTAAACTTCTATATGCTAAATCCTCCGAATGGCGCTATTAACGCATCTATTTGGAAAACCTTTGTTTTGCCTAGTACGAGCACGGACGACCAACAAAGGTTTTCCAAATAGCCACCATACTTTGGAGACAGTTGCCTAAATCATTCGCTTATTCGTTTCCTACCATTTGTAACGTGCGACGTCAAACAAGCCCAACAGATCCCTTCAGAGAAAAGCATGCTCGACCCAGAGGGGTCCACTGGTCTTTATATACAGTAAACACTCAAACCACACGGAGCCCGCGCTTTGCTAATTTGCATATTACCAACAAAATTAACAAACGTACTATAAACGTACTTCCGTCTACAACGGAAAGTTATGAACGCACATCCAGCGTCTACAGCGGATCGTTATATTGCGCACATCCGCCGCCTACAACGGACCGTTACACATTCAACAACAAGCAAGTCTTCAGGGATAACCTATTATCAATTTAGGTTTTATTGGCGGGCACCGTATTTAAATTTGACTAGAGTCTGATTTATTTTTGCTAGCACACACGATCGCCGGTTAAATTCGTGTCACCACCACCGAAAGAGAGCTACGTGCTGTAAAATATATCTAATCTTTTTGTTAAAGTGAAGTTGGCTAAATTGTACATTGTAATCAATTCAGACAATGTTTAATTTATTGAAACATATTTGATTTATCGATATACAAAGTTTGAGCACTATCAAAGGTTTTACTGTGGCAATTTTACGTATTAAAACAGTGAAGGAATAGATGCACTAAAATAATAATCACGACATAACTGAGAACGAAGCATTTAAGCTTATACTATGTCTGGCATTTGCCACACTTTTAAGTTGCTAATATTGGTGATCTGCTGTAATTGACATAAATTGGACACAAATGATAACGCGTCTTGGTAGGAATGCGTTACATGTGCACGTAAAGTTCCCAAATTATAACATTAGACATAAGTGTGCCGGAAAACGCCAAGGATACTTTTTCAAGTTTACCAGGGTATATAAAAATGTTGAATCTTTCGCAGAGTCTAACGCCCCTGTGAGTGAGGTGAATAACATTCACATATATCCGTTAAAGATAACCTCTTGATGACTGTTTACGATGATGTTTTCTTTAATTTCATCTTGTCGAAAGGGAAATAAAGACTTCTACAGATATGCAAAACAGAAATGTCTGACAGACATTTTGAGTAACCAACTTTCAACCTTAGTTATGTTGTTCTCTGAAACTATGCAATACACACCCAGCGATTAAGATTAGATTAAATGATATGCAAGATGCATGCACAATGTCAGCATTTACGAAAAACATATTTTTAAGTCTTATTTGTTTTTCTTTATCTAAGATCATCAATAACCATTAGAGATTGAATATTCTACATCCAGTATCTTGAGTGATAAATGACTCTCCTTACAAATTAGCATGGGAATACAATCTAGACAGCAATAGCCATTGTCCACCAGCCGACACCGTATGACAGTTTCTGGACAAGAACTGTCACAATATCGCATAAATTGTTGAGCTCATGGGATTCAGTAATCTTGTTTAGATTGAAAAAAATGCAATTACACATCGTTAGATTTCTACGCTGTGAATTTGTTACAACAAAGGATCATATTTCTCACTTAATTATTGATACTTTTCATTTGTAAAAGCAGAATTAATCAGGTTGCGAAACGAAACTTTAACGTGAACTAATAGGCGTAACGGTATGACAATGCTTGTATCGCCAATATACCGTCCAATTCACCTTTCACTTCTTTCTTTCCAATGTTTGACAATACGTGTCGTATACACCAAGCAAAAAAAAAGTATCCACTTGTCACGGAACTAACTCGGATATGTCAGAGAGTATGTGCGGTATCGGGCCGTTTTGCTTGAAGAGCGTGTGTTTTACAATGCAGCAAATACATTACACGCATACTTTTTTTAAGCGTGTAACATTTGATGCTTAAGCAGGTAAATTGGCTGACACAGATTCGAGAGTCGGTGAGTCATCCGCGCAGGATAGCTTAGTTGGTAGAGCGTCTGGCACTGGTCAAAGAGTAGGTGAATCATTTGCGCAGGTAAGATTAGTTGTTAGAGAGTCTGGCACTGGTCAGAGACTAGGCGTGTTATCCGGACAGGTTAGTTCAGTTGGTGGAGCGCCTGACACGGATCAGATAGTAAGTGGGTCATCCGCGCAGGTTAGCTTAGTTGGTAGAGCGTCTGGCACAGGTCAGAGAGTACGTGAGTCAACCGCGCAGATTAGCTCAGTTGGTAAAGCGTCCGATATAGGTCAGAGAGAAGGTGAATCATCCGCGCAAGTTAGCTTAGTTGGAAGAGCGTCTGGCACAGTTCAGAGAGTCGGTTAGTTATCCGGGAAGGTTAGCTTAGTTGGTAAAGCGTCTGACACAGGTCAGAGAGTAGGTGAGTCATCCCGGCAGGTTGGCCCAGTTGGTAGAACGTCTGACACAGATCAGAAAGTAGCTGAGTCATCCGGGCAGGTTAGTTCAGTTGGTAGAGCGTCTGACAACGGTCAAAGAGTAGCTGAGTCATCCACGCAGGTTAGATCAGTTGGTAGAGCGTCTGCGACAGGTCAAAGAGTAGGTGAGTCATCCGCGCAGGTTTGCTTAGTTGGTAGAGCGTCTGACACAGGTCTGAGAGTAGGTGAGTCATTTGGGCAGGTTAGTTCAGTTGGTAGAGCGTCTGACACAAGTCAGAGAGTATGTGAGTCATCCGCACAGGTTAGCTCAGTTGGTAGAGCGTCAAGCACAGGTCAGAGAGTAGGTGAGTCTTCCGGGCCGGTTTCCTCAGTTTGTTAAGCGTCTGGTACAGGTCAGAGAGTAGGTGAGTCATCCGGGCCGGTTTTCTCAGTTGGTAGAGCGTCTAGCATAGGTCAGAGTATAGGAGAGTCATCCGGGCCGGTTTGCTCAGTTGGTGAAGCGTCTGGCACAGGTCAGAGAGTAGATGAGTCATCCGGGCTGGTTTGCTCAGTTGGTAAAGCGTCTGACACCGGTCAAAGATTAGATCTTTCAAACACATCAATATTTGCCAAGGCGCACAAACTGTGCATAACTTTTATGGTCCAACCATCTAGTTTAACCCTACTATCATTCTTTGGTGTATTGTTGCATTCTTTCGTCCAAATATTTAGTGTATTGTTGCATTCTTTCGTCCAAATATTTAGTGTATTGTTGCATTCTTTCGTCCAAATATTTAGTGTATTGTTGCATTATGTGGTCCAAATATTTAGTGTATTGTTGCATTTTGTGGTCCAAACATTTAGTGTATTGTTGCATTCTGTGGTCCAAATATTTAGTAGTGTATTGTGGCATTCTGTGGTCCAAACATTTAGTGTATTGTTTCATTTTGTGAGTGATTTGGTTAACATTCAAAGCATTAAAGTGCATCGTGTCGATATGAAAAATAACAACAGCAAATAAACTTTGATTTCATTCAGTTCATTTCTCAGAATGTTAGAAGGTGTTTTTTGCATGTATTCCTTATGTACATATCTGTAGCGATTGTTTTAAGCATAATTTTCCATTTCCCCTAGTATTTTGGGCGCCAATTAAACGCAAGAAACATCTTTATTTGTTCTTGATATGCCTCATTTGCATTTTCCAATTTACGATATTAGCGAACAACAGGATTGTAATATGTATCGATGGAATACCAATTACAAAGAAAAATGAAAACATTGTTACCCCTTGGCACTAAATAGTAAATAATTTTAAGTAGTCATGCGACAAACATGTATCTAGACAGTTAATTATATATTACGTCACATAACGTTCACAACTTGTTCAATTTCGTG
This sequence comes from Mya arenaria, assembly GCF_026914265.1. NCBI lineage: Eukaryota > Metazoa > Mollusca > Bivalvia > Myida > Myidae > Mya > Mya arenaria. The sequence continues at coordinate 89,542,016 of NC_069124.1, forward strand.
TGAAGGCACGATATTTGGAATGGGAGAAGAATTTTAGAAAATTGTTCTTTTAGTGACTTGTGAATCGGTCTTTTTAAGTGTTGTCTAATGGATTCATCAATGCATGTGGGGGCCACCGCCTTGCAACGCTCAGTGAAACAGTGAGTTTAACTGTGGGTTTGAACAAGTTTATTCCTGGAGAAGACATGATTCCAGGATTTGGTATTTCATTGCAATAAAACAATATTTAAACAAACGAATACTGTTTCCGTGCATCACTCGATTCCAAGTGCAAGACTTGAATCTATTTGAAAGAAAAGAAAACAGGCAATGTTTCATGGAAGGTTTATGCTTTCTTGGCTTAAACAAGTAATATTGCTGCACCCGTTACACAAGGTATTGAAAATATACACGAGTACGTAGCACGAGTTGTATTATTACAATCAGAAAGATTGACAGTGATATAACTGTTTTGAAATTACTATTAAGGCCGATCTTTAACAACTTGTGTGTTTATAAGTGAAAAGCGCTGAAACCTACCCGAACGATATTGGATTATTCTTTGGAATGCAATTGCGCGTTTTCGCTACACACTTAACCCGGACAATGTAATTCCTGTCACTTAGGGTATGCTATCAAAAGAAAATAAGGAGAAGCAATTTTGCTAAATGCTTATTTCTTTAAAACCCTAAATCTGTTATGCTTGAGTTATCTTGTTTAGTGTATTTTTCCCATGATGTTTCCTATCATAGTGCACTTATTTGCATGAACATGTTTTGTTTGAATGTAACAATGAGGAAACTATTGGCTGAACAAGGGCGTGCTATGAGTAAACGTGGAAGTAGATCTCTTGTTTATGACAGACAAGATGTAATATATTCCCATTGGCTCCATTTAAGAAGATAGGAACATAAGTGAAGGGAGGAAGGCATAGGCAACCATTTGCTTGTTCTGGTTTATATAATATTGTTAGTGTTCAGTTTGTGTAATGTTAACATAACAAAATATAGGTGTTCATTGTGTTCATAAGTTAAACATCGAAATTGGTAGAAAGCATAAGCAAACTGCAATTCCTAGATGTCTATTTTATATCTCTCTTAAGGACGAATTTCACAATGTTATGCCGAAATTCATGCGTAATACAATGAAAACTACAAGCGCGGCAGTCGGAAACAACAACAGCAACAACCCTGTCTAGGGGCACAATGCAAGGGCCAAAATAACAATGAACTAAAGAAACAACATCACATACACAAATAAACCAGTACACCAAAAACAAACTTACACCACAAACAGAGCATACCCTCATCGACTTGCTTTACCGTTAAAGCCATATTTTGTTTAAACACCGAATAAATTTAGGATTGTTGAGTTGATGACTTCTAAAAAAACTGATGTTAATAGAAATTCAAATATAAGTATACAAGCGGCAAAACAACTTGTGCATTTCCTTTGGGTGCAGCTAATCCAACAACAGGAACGATCAAGTCGTTTTTATTTATTTCTATAATTGTTCTCTTGTGCTGTCTCACATTGCGAATAAGTATTGAAAAAAAACAACAATTTATAAATATAAGTTTGCAATTGCGTCCTATGCCGGGAGCTTGGCTAACGTTTGAAACGAAAAGCACTGTTGTACCCAAAATAAATTAAAAACACAATGATATTTCCCATATAGCAAAACAAAATACGACTGAAACCGACATGATGCGACATATATTATTTTTAGAATGATTTTGATGATGGATCCAGTCACTTAGACGGAACAGAATATTTTTTCTGCATTATGCAGATCATCGTTATGGTAATCATTGTTGTAAACTTAAGGTGAACCACTTTGTAAGCACGAATATGCTTATCTGATTACAGCTTTGAAAAACATATTCCATAATTCTACACTTTATGTCATGTGCAAAATGCACTGAATTTTAACAGCGACCAGATTTATGAATATATCAGTTAACAGAAAAGTTGTTAAATCTTCTTATCGAAAAATAGAACTCAGAAGCGTATGCAAAATTAAATGATAAAAACTTGCAATGTTTCAAAGATATTATACTTCATGGAAATGACAGAGACATATACAATTCATAGTGCTTTCAGCAATATTAATATTATAATATTAGTCAGGCAGCTGCACCTGAATTGGACAGGCAAACTCATTATTCTTTAATTACGCACAAGTGACTATTTCCACGTTTTACACCGCTAATTTCCACAACACTAACTATCCGATCTTATACAATATTCGGTTTAATGTCTCCTCCCTAATTGAATTAAAATATATTTGCTTGGGATTATTTGAAAGTTATCTACAGCGTCATTCAACGTAACAATATGCTCAGAAAAGCTATTCCCTGGCCGAGCGAATCTGTTCAACTGTCTCACAACGAAGAGCAAACTTGAAAAGCATTATCTCACCAATGCCAAATAAACAAAACACTAAACGAGGCACACATCATACTAACACCAACTACATTGCGACCCAGATAACATTTGAACAACCCTAGGAGAAAGATTGGCAGATGTTTATGTTGTTCACATTTCCATCAAGCGAAACACTACCAACCATTTCACTCGTTCAACCGGAGGAAAAACGTGTTAAAACGTTAGGAAGATTACTAATTAATTATGCGTAACCTACAATCCAGTCCTCCAAATGCCATGTCCAACACACTCCAGACGTACGTTCGTCCCTCTTTTGAATACAGTTTAAATGCCTTGTCCAGTAACTCTATTTTACAGGAAATTATACGTTCAAGACACAATGGAACACAATTTTGTTGCCAACATTCCAAATCCTCAACTTCATGACGCTGAAACCACCGGATGGCGCAATTAACGCATCAGCCAAGTCCGACCCAGGGCGACTAACAAAAGCTTTCCAAATAGCCATCATACTTATGAAAAAGTGCCTTAAACTCTCGCTTATCAGACAAGCCCTTCTTCTCGGTTCCTGAAATTCAACAACGTACCAGTCTTCAGGGATTACCTGTTACAAATTTAGCTTTTTTGGCAGACTCCGTTTTTTAAATTTGTCTAGAGTATAATTACTTTTTGCTTCAAAAATAATCACGACATAATTGAGAACGAAGCTTTTACGCTTATGCTATGTCTGGATTTGTTTTCAAACTTTAAAGCTGTTACTATTGGTGAATTGGTGCTTTGTAATTTACATAAATTGGTCACATATTATAACGTGTCTAGGGATGCATGCGTTGAACGTGCATGTAAAGTTCCCAAATTATAACATTAGACATAAGTGTGCCGGAAAACGCCAAGGATAATAATTCAAGTTTACCAGGGTGTATAAAAATGTTGAATCTTTCGCAGAGTCTAACGCCCCTGTGAGTCAGGTGAACTACATCACATATATCCATTAAATATAACCTCTTGATGACCGTCTACGATGATGTTTTCTTTTTTCGAAAAGGAAAGGAAGACTTCTAAAGGCATACAAAACGGAAATGTCTGGAAGACATATTGAATCCTGAACTTTTAACCTTAGTTCTGTTGTTCTCTAAAACTATGCGATCCACACCCAGCATAAAGATCAAATTATATGATATGCAAGATACATGCCAAATGTCAGCATTTACGAAAACTTATTCTTGCAAAACATCTCTTTCAGCTTTATTTGTTTCTCTTTATCTAAGATCATTAATAACCATTGGAGATTGAAAATTATACATCTATTGTACATGTCTTGATAGATGACTCTCCTTACAAATTAGCATGGGAAAAATATCTAGACAACAATAGCCATTGTCCACCAGCCTAAACCGTAAGACAGTTTATGGACAAGAACTGTCACAATATCGCATAAATTGTTGAGCTCATGGGATTCAGTAATCTTGTTTAGATTGAAAATAATGCAATTACACATTGACAGTTTTCAACGATTTGAGTAATTTGTTACAGCAAAGAATCTTATTTCTCACTTAATTATTTACACTGTACATTTCTAAAATCAAGTACATTATAATCAGACAGCGAAGCGAAAGGTGAACAAGCACGCGTAACTTTATTTACGTGTAACGGTTTCGATTGAGTTTAAAAGTCGTTTACGAAATTTAATTGTATTTTTGGCTCGCTTATACTCGAATAAATCACACCACTTTTATTTGCACTGTCTCACATGTCATTCTGAAATTCAGCAATGCAAACATAGCTTGACGACGTAGTGCACGAAAGGTAGCGACTCATACACGTATCCATACAAGTAGTGCCTTGCAACCATTCTATTCACTGTGTATTTCCGTTTCAGTCCACGTGGTACCAATTCCGCAACTAGAGATCTCCATATTCGGAGTGTTACAGAATTGAGTAGAGCGCGCGATTTGCAAGCAGCAAATTCCCTGATTGAACGCATACTTTTTTAAGCGTGTAACATTTGGCGCTTAACGAGGTACCATGACAACACTGTTTCGCAGAAAACGCATCCTCAGTGTAAAGTTTTGTATGGTCTTCAAAAACTTTAGTCCTGAAATGCAAGGAAAAATATTCCGTTTGCGGAGAAAAATGTCCCGCTGCTGAATAAAACAGGTCAGAGAGTAGGTGAGCCTTCCGGGCAGATAAGGTCAGTTGGTAAAGCCTCTGACTCGCAAATACTTGCATGACACACATTTGATATACTTCTAGATATTCCAAAACACAATAATAGTTGCCAAATCGCACAACGGTATATAACGTTTATGGTCTAAACAGTGTATTTTTGCATTCTATGAGTGATTTGTTTAAAATTCCAAACATTGAAGTGTATCGTATTGCTTTTAAAAACCAACAGCAACAAATACATTTTAATTGTATTTGGTTGATTTCCCAGAATGTCTTGATGATATCTGATTTGGGAATATATGTGATTAGGGTTAGGGTTAGGGTTTAGATGATGTATTTGAAAGTCATTTATGTGTCCGTCAAGGCGAATGTCTATCGCCGTTATTTTTTTCATTAATGATCTAGAGGAATTATTATATCTCAAAGGGACCAAAGGGGTCGACACAGGATTGTTAAATTTCTTTCTGCTTTTATATGTAGACAATATTGTATATTTTGCTAATTCAGCAGAAGAACTGCAAGCGAACATTAATGTATTAGAGGAATTTTCTAACACATGGAAACCTGAGGTAAATCAAAGCAAACTAAAGATACTGGTTTTTAGGAAAGGCGGTAGATAAACTTTAAATCTTTAGTTTTTTCTATCAGGGAACACAATTGGAGATTGTAAATATTTTTTTCATATTTAAGTATATATATTCCACGATGTTATCGTACTCGCCCAAATATATTTAAAAACATACAATTGCTGAATAAAGATCATACTGGTTTGTTAAAGAATCTCTCTATTTTCGTCTATAAAGCATTACTAAGAGAAAGAATTTCATTACTTTACTTGATAGATGATTCTTATATGTTTGAATACCAGCTGTTAAATGGTTGTAAAATGATTAAATTTTGTATGAAATTATTCGTTTGATTAACAGATGCTACCATTTTTGTTACTGTAAAAAATCGCAACTAGTTAAAAAACTTATATAACCACCAAGCAAATGTTAAATAAAGGAATTTGATCATGGACTATCATAGTCTACTTCATTGATGTATATATGAGTGATTTTATGTGTGTAAATACACTTGTTGTGTGTTCTGTTCTGTTCTTAACCCAGACGATGTAATTCCCCTTACTAATGACATGAAAGGAAAATAAGGAGAACCAATTTCGCTAAATGCTCAATTCTATAAGCCCTAAATCTGTTATGTGTAAATAATTATCTTGTTTAGTGTATTTGCATCCATGATATTTCCTATCCTATTGTACTTATTTGCATAAACATGTTTTATGTTTGAATGTAATAATAAAGTAAACATTGGTTAGACCAATAGCATACTATGTGTAAACGTGGTGATGTTCAAACCAAATATAATTCAATCCCACTACTTTATTGCCTCCATTATAAGAGATGGAAACGTAAGTGAAGAGAGGAAGTCAAAGGCAACCTTTGGCATATATATAAATAAATAACTATCCAGTGAGTATAAATGGCAGAGGACTAAAGGCTGCTGCAACTTCCTAAATATCTTGGCTCTCTTGCGCTTTTTAACAATAAATTTCATACAAATTAGAGAAGACATTGCTGACAACTTATGAAGTTTGGCGGTCATTTTTCAAGTTTCGTGCTCATTTCATTCAATAAAAAATATAAACATGAACATATGCATGTTTTTAATATTTTGTAGGAAATTAGATGTTATTACGGATACTTGTGCGCTTGTTAGGTTTCCCTGCAAATTAATGTAGGAAAGTTTGAAAATTGAAAACTTTTCTAGACATCTATCCTGGCAGTTGATAAAAATAATTTTATAGTAGAACGAACAATTTGATATAGAAATTCAATCTATGTGATTACAGTTGCTTGATTCGGATAATAAAAGCTGTCGTTTTTTCTTCAGGACATATGAGGCGTTTTCTCATTTCTTCCTGCCTCTAACCAATTTGGCCCTGATGAATTATTAACGTGATATTAGTTCATTGCCTGATTAGACACGTTCTAGTATAAACAATTGATTCTTTTTCTTATGGAATGCAGCAAGTCTTATTTTAAGAAATCAAAGTTTGATTAATGTAAGGTAACTTTGTGAAATAAATAGCTGGATCTTGTATCCACTAAATTACTCTTTTTTCTATATAAGCTTAAAGTGACACTCTTATTTAAAATCAATACATACACATGTATAACAATCATAAATTTTGAGTGATAAACCTTTAAATACTTCATAAAGAATGCATTTATGGAAAATATTCTTTACTGATAACAAAATTATAACCGTTTATTTAATAGCTGAACTATTGATTCATTGGTGAGTGCTAAAAGATTTACTGCAATATACCATCGTCTCATATAAGGTAGAAATACCGTGTTTTCTGCACCTTTCTTTCATATTAAACTCGGTATCTTTCATAAAACACATTGTTTTCGATATTTATTCGTCCATCAAAACAATCATATTAATTGTGGTAAATCTTATTTGGGAGTAAGAGTGCATCTTTAAATTATATATACAACATCGAGCGTGGTTATACAACTCAATATCCGCTTTAACCATAGAATACCTAAGATACACCAATTTCGTAACTGCTCAAGTGATTAACTAAAACTACAAACTTGGAAAGTATTATTTCTATTTTGACATCTTTCAAAACTTTTCTAGACTAAACAAAATACTTTTCGTTAATATTACATTTTCATTCGAGATAAGTTCGATAGTAATTGGAATGTTTGGATTGCGCGAGTAGTTTCGCTTGATATCTTTCAAATAATGTGTTGACTTGTTCGGTTTGTTTGGCAGATTCTCCAAATAATCCCATTTAACAGTCTGCATGCTAGCAAGATGCTGCATTGATGCAATGTGTGAGTCAATTAAGTTCGTTATTGTTGACGGCCTTAACGGTTCAAGTACTTAGGTTAGTGCATTTAACGTTTCTTCAATATTAACATAAGTCATATCGTATTTAAAATACAGGACTTGGCATCATATGCACTGTAACGTGTGAGTCCGTTTTAAATTTTACATATTGGACTAATTTATCTAGTCTTCGCATTAACTGGAGTTTCGAGATATATGGTGATTGATACATTATAGGAACTATCTGTTTCTAAACCTACCATTATTCAATATCGGCCCTGTACAGTACACTATGTTGTACGTCAACGTGTACAAACATAGTAATACTGATAACAAGAAACCGTAGTCATATACAGCAATCTATATCAAATTAGTCTGACTTGACCAGTATTGGATTTGTCTGAGATCTGAATGATCCATTAATGCCGTCTATCAACCAAAGACTTGTTTAAAATGATGGAAATTGACGAAAATGATTTTGATACAAACATACGTTTATGTACTATATGTTGCCTCTTATGTAAATAATGAATACACGTATGCAACATAAGATACAAGACTTATCTTTCCTTCAGTTGAAAAATGGAGATGATGCCAGATTAGGACTTTTATGTAATAAGAGAAAAGTGTTATACATGAATGAAAATTGTCAAAATTTCTATTCCGCCCAATTCTTAATTATATAATTTGGTTTTTGTTAAACATACAATGCATGTGTAATCGGAGTCAATGAAAGACTCCTAGGGACACCTAACTTTAACCCCAAATGTCATAAAATTTCAATTTAATTACGACATTTGACGCAAATATCCTTGCTTAGCATTTTAAGTTGCAAAATAGCTTTTATTAATATTTTCTTTATGAAGGAGAAACGTCCAATTTCCTAGGCTTACAGACGCTCTCCAGAGTCACAATCGGTGTGGAACGCCTTCTTATATAAGTGATTGGTATGCCATTCCTTTGGGCGCAGATAAACGACACAGCAGACAACCGACACCACGAGCTATGAAGTCGTATTACTGTATTTCTTGCAAGTCTGCTTCAAAAATATCCTCGAATGGTTGGCATTGTCTGATACATTACGACCCTGCTTTCGGAAGGTGGAACCATACATTTGCAATGCATCATGTGCTACAACAATTTTACACAGTCTAACAAATTTGCTGCCACTTTTAGTTGAACCATGTTTCAGAGACTGATGTACTTTGCTGTATTCTAAAATTGTACTTTTGCTTATACTGTAATGAAATGACGAATATGAAGTTTACTTTAACCCAGTCCTTGTCAATACGGATTGCAATAGTTGGGGTGGAGGTAAATTTGCATTAAAAGATTCAAGGCAAACAGCGATTCAATCATGTCAATTATATTGCAAATATTAAGTCGTAGTTTACTTGTGGTAAAACAGTGGAATACAAAAACTGGGTTTAAAGCCCTTATTTTAATCATTGTAAACCAATCCTTTGACATTATCCAATCAAAATCGTCGTCCCGTCACGCGATCAGGTAGTATAGTCTGGTTCCTATGATTTTGTGAGCAAACACGCGAAGGTCGCGATGTGGGTCCGGGACTCTCTGGAAGACGAACTAAATATACATTCGGCAGCCAATGGAGATTCGACATTAAACAGCGAGGTTGATCTAATGGGGTCAGCCGTTCATCCTTTAAAAAATAGGCGCATTGATCAAGATCCCGGCTCTTACAGCATTACTGTTTTGAAATTAGAAGAAGAGGAAGGAGAAGAAGAAAAAGAATATGAATATGAATATGATCGGGAGGTAGCTAAGGCTAGCGCAATCCGGAAGGTCGGTTTGAAAAAAAAGTTGAGTAGGTATAATTGTTGTCCTTGGAGGGGAACTGTGTCGATCATCCGAGTTAAAGAAGGAGCTGTCGACAGTTTTGAAAGCTACTGTACTATTCCCGCCTTGGATCGGAGGTAGATGACAAAGACGCTCTGGAGTTTTGAAGGGATATAAAACCTACGGCAGGGGAGCGTTTAAGTACCATGCCCTTCGGCGTACGGACGGTGACAATATGAAAAGTTGGTACAAGTGGAAAGGTCCAGCGTGTAAACGTGACTGCTAGTGGAATTGTCAAGTTTGTTAATTTGACAGCTAGTTAAAAGGTTCAGTGTGTTAAAGTGACCGCTGGTCGAAAGGTTCAGTGTGTTAATGTGACCGCTAGTGGAAAGGTTCAGCGAAATGACCGCTGGTTGAAAGGTTCAGTGAGTTAATGTGCCCGCTGGTGGAAAGGTTCAGTGAGTTAATGTGCCCGCTAGTGGAAAGGTTCAGTGTGTTAATGTGACCGCTAGAGGAAAGGTTCAGCGAAATGACCGCTGGTTGAAAGGTTCAGTGAGTTAATGTGCCCGCTGGTGGAAAGGTTCAGTGTGTTAATGTGCCCGCTAGTGGAAAGGTTCAGTGAGTTAATGTGCCCGCTGGTGGAAAGGTTCAGTGAGTTAATGTGCCCGCTAGTAGAAAGGTTCAGTGTGTTAATGTGACCGCTAGTGGAAAGGTTCAGTGTGTTAATGTGCCCGCTGGTGGAAAGGTTCAGTGTGTTAATGTGCCCGCTAGTGGAAAGGTTCAGTGTGTTAATGTGCCCGCTAGTGGAAAGGTTCAGTGTGTTAATGTGCCCGCTAGTGGAAAGGTTCAGTGTGTTAATGTGCCCGCTGGTGGAAAGGTTCAGTGAGTTAATGTGCCCGCTAGTGGAAAGGTTCAGTGAGTTAATGTGCCCGCTGGTGGAAAGGTTCAGTGTGTTAATGTGCCCGCTAGTAGAAAGGTTCAGTGTGTTAATGTGACCGCTAGTGGAAAGGTTCAGTGTGTTAATGTGCCCGCTGGTGGAAAGGTTCAGTGTGTTAATGTGCCCGCTAGTGGAAAGGTTCAGTGTGTTAATGTGCCCGCTGGTGGAAAGGTTCAGTGTGTTAATGTGACCGCTAGTTGAAAGGTTCAGTGTGTTAATGTGCCCGCTAGTGGAAAGGTTCAGTGTGTTAATGTCCCCTCTAGTAGAAAGGTTCAGTGTGTTAATGTGACCGCTAGTGGAAAGGTTCAGTGAGTTAATGTGCCCGCTGGTGGAAAGGTTCAGTGTGTTAATGTGCCCGCTGGTGGAAAGGTTCAGTGTGTTAATGTGACCGCTGGTGGAAAGGTTCAGTGTGTTAATGTGCCCGCTGGTGGAAAGGTTCAGTGTGTTAATGTGACCGCTGGTGGAAAGGTTCAGTGTGTTAATGTGCCCGCTGGTTGAAAGGTTCAGTGTGTTAATGTGACCGCTGGTTGAAAGGTTCAGTGTGTTAATGTGCCCGCTGGTGGAAAGGTTCAGTGTGTTAATGTGACCGCTGGTGGAAAGGTTCAGTGTGTTAATGTGACCGCTAGTAGAAAGGTTCAGTGTGTTAATGTGCCCGCTGGTTGAAAGGTTCAGTGTGTTAATGTGACCGCTGGTTGAAAGGTTCAGTGTGTTAATGTGACCGCTAGTAGAAAGGTTCAGTGTGTTAATGTGACCGCTAGTAGAAAGGTTCAGTGTGTTAATGTGCCCGCGGTTGAAAGGTTCAGTGTGTTAATGTGACCGCTGGTTGAAAGGTTCAGTGAGTTAATGTGCCCGCTGGTTGAAAGGTTCAGTGAGTTAATGTGCCCGCTGGTGGAAAGGTTCAGTGAGTTAATGTGACCGCTAGTTGAAAGGTTCAGTGAGTTAATGTGACCGCTAGTTGAAAGGTTCAGTGAGTTAATGTGCCCGTTGGTGGAAAGGTTCAGTGTGTTAATGTGCCCGCTGGTTGAAAGGTTCAGTGTGTTAATGTGCCCGCTAGTTGAAAGGTTCAGTGTGTTAATGTGCCAGTTAGTGGAAAGGTTCAGTGTGTTAATGTGACCGCTAGTAGAAAGGTTCAGTGTGTTAATGTGCCCGCTAGTTGAAAGGTTCAGTGTGTTAATGTGCCCGCTGGTTGAAAGGTTCAGTGTGTTAATGTGACCGCTAGTGGAAAGGTTCAGTGTGTTAATGTGACCGCTAGTGGAAAGGTTCAGTGTGTTAATGTGCCCGCTAGTTGAAAGGTTCAGTGTGTTAATGTGCCCGTTAGTTGAAAGGTTCAGTGTGTTAATGTGACCGCTAGTTGAAAGGTTCAGTGTGTTAATGTGCCCGCTAGTGGAAAGGTTCAGTGTGTTAATGTGCCCGCTAGTGGAAAGGTTCAGTGTGTTAATGTGCCCGCTAGTTGAAAGGTTCAGTGTGTTAATGTGCCCGTTAGTTGAAAGGTTCAGTGTGTTAATGTGACCGCTAGTTGAAAGGTTCAGTGTGTTAATGTGCCCGCTAGTTGAAAGGTTCAGTGTGTTAATGTGCCCGCTAGTTGAAAGGTTCAGTGTGTTAATGTGACCGCTAGTTGAAAGGTTCAGTGTGTTAATGTGCCCGTTAGTGGAAAGGTTCAGTGTGTTAATGTGCCCGTTAGTGGAAAGGTTCAGTGTGTTAATGTGACCGCTAGTAGAAAGGTTCAGTGTGTTAATGTGACCGCTGGTTGAAAGGTTCAGTGTGTTAATGTGCCCGCTGGTTGAAAGGTTCAGTGTGTTAATGTGCCCGTTAGTGGAAAGGTTCAGTGTGTTAATGTGACCGCTAGTAGAAAGGTTCAGTGTGTTAATGTGACCGCTGGTTGAAAGGTTCAGTGTGTTAATGTGCCCGCTAGTTGAAAGGTTCAGTGTGTTAATGTGCCCGCTAGTTGAAAGGTTCAGTGTGTTAATGTGCCCGCTAGTTGAAAGGTTCAGTGTGTTAATGTGCCCGCTAGTTGAAAGGTTCAGTGTGTTAATGTGACCGCTGGTTGAAAGGTTCAGTGTGTTAATGTGCCCGCTAGTGGAAAGGTTCAGTGTGTTAATGTGCCCGCTCGTGGAAAGGTTCAGTGTGTTAATGTGCCCGCTAGTAGAAAGGTTCAGTGTGTTAATGTGACCGCTAGTAGAAAGGTTCAGTGTGTTAATGTGCCCGCTAGTAGAAAGGTTCAGTGTGTTAATGTGCCCGCTAGTGGAAAGGTTCAGTGTGTTAATGTGACCGCTGGTTGAAAGGTTCAGTGTGTTAATGTGCCCGCTAGTGGAAAGGTTCAGTGAGTTAATGTGCCCGCTGGTGGAAAGGTTCAGTGTGTTAATGTGACCGCTAGTGGAAAGGTTCAGTGTGTTAATGTGACCGCTAGTGGAAAGGTTCAGTGTGTTAATGTGACCGCTAGTGGAAAGGTTCAGTGTGTTAATGTGCCCGCGGTGGAAAGGTTCAGTGTGTCAATGTGCCCGCTGGTGGAAAGGTTCAGTGTGTTAATGTGCCCGCTGGTTGAAAGGTTCAGTGTGTTAATGTAACCGCTGGTTGAAAGGTTCAGTGTGTTAATGTAACCGCTGGTTGAAAGGTTCAGTGTGTTAATGTGCCCGCTAGTGGAAAGGTTCAGTGTGTTAATGTGCCCGCTGGTTGAAAGGTTCAGTGTGTTAATGTGCCCGCTGGTGGAAAGGTTCAGTGTGTTAATGTGCCCGCTGGTGGAAAGGTTCAGTGTGTTAATGTGCCCGCTGGTTGAAAGGTTCAGTGTGTTAATGTAACCGCTGGTTGAAAGGTTCAGTGTGTTAATGTAACCGCTGGTGGAAAGGTTCAGTGTGTTAATGTGCCCGCTGGTTGAAAGGTTCAGTGTGTTAATGTAACCGCTGGTTGAAAGGTTCAGTGTGTTAATGTAACCGCTGGTTGAAAGGTTCAGTGTGTTAATGTAACCGCTGGTTGAAAGGTTCAGTGTGTTAATGTGACCGCTAGTAGAAAGGTTCAGTGTGTTAATGTGCCCGCTGGTTGAAAAGTTTAATGTGTTAATGTGACCGCTAGTAGAAAGGTTCAGTGTGTTAATGTGCCCGCTGGTTGAAAGGTTCAGTGTGTTAATGTGCCCGCTGGTGGAAAGGTTCAGTGTGTTAATGTGCCCGCTGGTTGAAAAGTTTAATGTGTTAATGTGACCGCTAGTAGAAAGGTTCAGTGTGTTAATGTGCCCGCTGGTTGAAAAGTTTAATGTGTTAATGTGCCCGCTGGTGGAAAGGTTCAGTGTGTTAATGTGCCCGCTGGTTGAAAGGTTCAGTGAGTTAATGTGCCCGCTAGTGGAAAGGTTCAGTGTGTTAATGTGCCCGCTGGTTGAAAAGTTTAATGTGTTAATGTGACCGCTAGTAGAAAGGTTCAGTGTGTTAATGTGCCCGCTGGTGGAAAGGTTCAGTGTGTTAATGTGCCCGCTGGTGGAAAGGTTCAGTGTGTTAATGTGCCCGCTGGTGGAAAGGTTCAGTGTGTTAATGTGCCCGCTGGTGGAAAGGTTCAGTGTGTTAATGTGCCCGCTGGTGGAAAGGTTCAGTGTGTTAATGTGCCCGCTGGTGGAAAGGTTCAGTGAGTTAATGTGCCCGCTGGTGGAAAGGTTCAGTGAGTTAATGTGCCCGCTGGTGGAAAGGTTCAGTGAGTTAATGTCCCCGCTGGTTGAAAGGTTCAGTGTGTTAATGTGCCCGCTGGTGGAAAGGTTCAGTGAGTTAATGTGCCCGCTGGTGGAAAGGTTCAGTGTGTTAATGTGCCCGCTGGTGGAAAGGTTCAGTGAGTTAATGTGCCCGCTGGTGGAAAGGTTCAGTGAGTTAATGTGCCCGCTGGTGGAAAGGTTCAGTGAGTTTATGTGCCCGCTAGTGGAAAGGTTCAGTGAGTTAATGTGCCCGTTGGTGGAAAGGTTCAGTGTGTTAATGTGCCCGCTAGTGGAAAGGTTCAGTGTGTTAATGTGCCCGCTGGTGGAAAGGTTCAGTGTGTTAATGTGACCGCTAGTTGAAAGGTTCAGTGTGTTAATGCGCCCGCTGGTGGAAAGGTTCAGTGTGTTAATGTGCTCGCTAGTTGAAAGGTTCAGTGTGTTAATGTGCCCGCTGGTGGAAAGGTTCAGTGTGTTAATGTGCCCGCTGGTGGAAAGGTTCAGTGTGTTAATGTGACCGCTAGTAGAAAGGTTCAGTGTGTTAATGTGCCCGCTGGTGGAAAGGTTCAGTGTGTTAATGTGCCCGCTGGTGGAAAGGTTCAGTGAGTTAATGTGCCCGTTGGTGGAAAGGTTCAGTGTGTTAATGTGCCCGCTAGTGGAAAGGTTCAGTGTGTTAATGTGCCCGCTGGTGGAAAGGTTCAGTGTGTTAATGTGACCGCTAGTAGAAAGGTTCAGTGTGTTAATGTGCCCGCTGGTGGAAAGGTTCAGTGTGTTAATGTGCCCGCTGGTGGAAAGGTTCAGTGAGTTAATGTGCCCGTTGGTGGAAAGGTTCAGTGTGTTAATGTGCCCGCTAGTGGAAAGGTTCAGTGTGTTAATGTGCCCGCTGGTGGAAAGGTTCAGTGTGTTAATGTGCCCGCTAGTGGAAAGGTTCAGTGTGTTAATGTGCCCGCTGGTGGAAAGGTTCAGTGTGTTAATGTGCCCGCTGGTGGAAAGGTTCAGTGTGTTAATGTAACCGCTGGTTGAAAGGTTCAGTGTGTTAATGTGCCCGCTGGTGGAAAGGTTCAGTATGTTAATGTACCCGCGGTTGAAAGGTTCAGTGTGTTAATGTGACCGCTGGTTGAAAGGTTCAGTGTGTTAATGTGCCCTCTGGTTGAAAGGTTCAGTGTGTTAATGTGACCGCTAGTAGAAAGGTTCAGTGTGTTAATGTGCCCGCTGGTGGAAAGGTTCAGTGTGTTAATGTGCCCGCTGGTGGAAAGGTTCAGTGTGTTAATGTGACCGCTAGTAGAAAGGTTCAGTGTGTTAATGTGCCCGCTGGTAGAAAGGTTCAGTGTGTTAATGTGACCGCTAGTAGAAAGGTTCAGTGTGTTAATGTGACCGCTGGTGGAAAGGTTCAGTGTGTTAATGTGCCCGCTGGTGGAAAGGTTCAGTGTGTTAATGTGCCCGCGGTTGAAAGGTTCAGTGTGTTAATGTGCCCGCTGGTGGAAAGGTTCAGTGTGTTAATGTGACCGCTAGTAGAAAGGTTCAGTGCGTTAATGTGACAGCTAGTGGAAAGGTTCAGTGTGTTAATGTGCCCGTTGGTGGAAAGGTTCAGTGTGTTAATGTGCCCGCTGGTGGAAAGGTTCAGTGTGTTAATGTGACCGCTAGTAGAAAGGTTCAGTGTGTTAATGTGCCCGCTGGTGGAAAGGTTCAGTGTGTTAATGTGCCCGCTGCTGGAAAGGTTCAGTGTGTTAATGTGCCCGCTAGTAGAAGGTTCAGTGTGTTAATGTGACCGCTAGTAGAAAGGTTCAGTGTGTTAATGTGCCCGCTGGTGGAAAGGTTCAGTGCGTTAATGTGCCCGTTGGTGGAAAGGTTCAGTGTGTTAATGTGACCGCTAGTGGAAAGGTTCAGTGAGTTAATGTGCCCGCTAGTAGAAGGTTCAGTGTGTTAATGTGACCGCTAGTAGAAAGGTTCAGTGTGTTAATGTGCCCGCTGGTTGAAAGGTTCAGTGTGTTAATGTGCCCGCTGGTTGAAAGGTTCAGTGTGTTAATGTGCCCGCTGGTGGAAAGGTTCAGTGTGTTAATGTGCCCGCTAGTAGAAGGTTCAGTGTGTTAATGTGACCGCTAGTAGAAAGGTTCAGTGTGTTAATGTGCCCGCTGGTTGAAAGGTTCAGTGTGTTAATGTGCCCGCTGGTTGAAAGGTTCAGTGTGTTAATGTGACCGCTAGTGGAAAGGTTCAGTGAGTTAATGTGCCCGCTAGTAGAAAGGTTCAGTGTGTTAATGTGCCCGCTGGTGGAAAGGTTCAGTGTGTTAATGTGCCCGCTGGTGGAAAGGTTCAGTGTGTTAATGTGCCCGCTGGTTGAAAAGTTTAATGTGTTAATGTGCCCGCTGGTTGAAAGGTTCAGTGTGTTAATGTGCCCGCTGGTGGAAAGGTTCAGTGTGTTAATGTGCCCGCTGGTGGAAAGGTTCAGTGTGTTAATGTGCCCGCTGGTGGAAAGGTTCAGTGTGTTAATGTGACCGCTAGTAGAAAGGTTCAGTGTGTTAATGTGCCCGCTGGTAGAAAGGTTCAGTGTGTTAATGTGACCGCTAGTAGAAAGGTTCAGTGTGTTAATGTGACCGCTGGTGGAAAGGTTCAGTGTGTTAATGTGACCGCTAGTAGAAAGGTTCAGTGTGTTAATATGACCGCTAGTGGAAAGGTTCAGTGCGTTAATGTGACCGCTAGTAGAAAGGTTCAGTGTGTTAATGTGCCCGCTGGTGGAAAGGTTCAGTGTGTTAATGTAACCGCTGGTTGAAAGGTTCAGTGAGTTAATGTGCCCGCTGGTGGAAAGGTTCAGTGAGTTAATGTGCCCGCTGGTGGAAAGGTTCAGTGTGTTAATGTGACCGCTAGTAGAAAGGTTCAGTGTGTTAATGTGACCGCTAGTGGAAAGGTTCAGTGTGTTAATGTGCCCGCTGGTGGAAAGGTTCAGTGTGTTAATGTGCCCGCTAGTTGAAAGGTTCAGTGTGTTAATGTGACCGCTAGTGGAAAGGTTCAGTGTGTTAATGTAACCGCTGGTGGAAAGGTTCAGTGTGTTAATGTAACCGCTGGTGGAAAGGTTCAGTGTGTTAATGTGACCGCTGGTAGAAAGGTTCAGTGTGTTAATGTGACCGCTAGTAGAAAGGTTCAGTGTGTTAATGTGCCCGTTGGTGGAAAGGTTCAGTGTGTTAATGTGCCCGCTGGTGGAAAGGTTCAGTGAGTTAATGTGACCGCTGGTGGAAAGGTTCAGTGTGTTAATGTGACCGCTGGTGGAAAGGTTCAGTGAGTTAATGTGACCGCTGGTGGAAAGGTTCAGTGTGTTAATGTAACCGCTAGTAGAAAGGTTCAGTGTGTTAATGTGCCCGCTAGTGGAAAGGTTCAGTGTGTCAATGTGCCCGCTGGTGGAAAGGTTCAGTGTGTTAATGTAACCGCTGGTGGAAAGGTTCAGTGTGTTAATGTGACCGCTGGTAGAAAGGTTCAGTGTGTTAATGTGACCGCTGGTAGAAAGGTTCAGTGTGTTAATGTAACCGCTGGTGGAAAGGTTCAGTGTGTTAATGTAACCGCTGGTGGAAAGGTTCAGTGTGTTAATGTGACCGCTGGTAGAAAGGTTCAGTGTGTTAATGTGACCGCTAGTAGAAAGGTTCAGTGTGTTAATGTGACCGCTGGTGGAAAGGTTCAGTGTGTTAATGTAACCGCTGGTTGAAAGGTTCAGTGTGTTAATGTGACCGCTAGTAGAAAGGTTCAGTGTGTTAATGTGCCCGCTGGTTGAAAAGTTTAATGTGTTAATGTGACCGCTAGTGGAAAGGTTCAGTGTGTTAATGTGCCCTCTGGTTGAAAGGTTCAGTGTGTTAATATGACCGCTAGTGGAAAGGTTCAGTGTGTTAATGTGCCCGCTGGTTGAAAGGTTCAGTGTGTTAATGTGCCCGCTGGTTGAAAGGTTCAGTGAGTTAATGTGACCGCTAGTGGAAAGGTTCAGTGCGTTAATGTGACCGCTAGTGGAAAGGTTCAGTGTGTTAATGTGCCCGCTGGTGGAAAGGTTCAGTGTGTTAATGTGACCGCTAGTGGAAAGGTTCAGTGTGTTAATGTGACCGCTAGTGGAAAGGTTCAGTGTGTTAATGTGACCGCTGGTGGAAAGGTTCAGTGTGTTAATGTGCCCGCTGGTGGAAAGGTTCAGTGTGTTAATGTTTCCGCTGGTGGAAAGGTTCAGTGTGTTAATGTGACCGCTAGTAGAAAGGTTCAGTGTGTTAATGTGCCCGCTGGTAGAAAGGTTCAGTGTGTTAATGTGACCGCTAGTAGAAAGGTTCAGTGTGTTAATGTGACCGCTGGTGGAAAGGTTCAGTGTGTTAATGTGACCGCTAGTAGAAAGGTTCAGTGTGTTAATGTGACCGCTAGTGGAAAGGTTCAGTGTGTTAATGTGCCCGTTGGTGGAAAGGTTCAGTGTGTTAATGTGCCCGCTGGTGGAAAGGTTCAGTGTGTTAATGTGACCGCTAGTAGAAAGGTTCAGTGTGTTAATGTGCCCGCTGGTGGAAAGGTTCAGTGTGTTAATGTGCCCGCTGGTGGAAAGGTTCAGTGTGTTAATGTGCCCGCTAGTAGAAGGTTCAGTGTGTTAATGTGACCGCTAGTAGAAAGGTTCAGTGTGTTAATGTGCCCGCTGGTGGAAAGGTTCAGTGCGTTAATGTGCCCGTTGGTGGAAAGGTTCAGTGTGTTAATGTGCCCGCTAGTAGAAAGGTTCAGTGTGTTAATGTGCCCGCTGGTGGAAAGGTTCAGTGTGTTAATGTGCCCGCTGGTGGAAAGGTTCAGTGTGTTAATGTGCCCGCTGGTTGAAAAGTTTAATGTGTTAATGTGACCGCTAGTAGAAAGGTTCAGTGTGTTAATGTGCCCGCTGGTGGAAAGGTTCAGTGTGTTAATGTGCCCGCTGGTGGAAAGGTTCAGTGTGTTAATGTGCCCGCTAGTGGAAAGGTTCAGTGTGTTAATGTGACCGCTAGTTGAAAGGTTCAGTGTGTTAATGTGACCGCTGGTGGAAAGGTTCAGTGTGTTAATGTGACCGCTAGTAGAAAGGTTCAGTGTGTTAATGTGACCGCTAGTGGAAAGGTTCAGTGTGTTAATGTGACCGCTAGTAGAAAGGTTCAGTGTGTTAATGTGCCCGCTGGTGGAAAGGTTCAGTGTGTTAATGTAACCGCTGGTTGAAAGGTTCAGTGAGTTAATGTGCCCGCTGGTGGAAAGGTTCAGTGTGTTAATGTGCCCGCTGGTGGAAAGGTTCAGTGTGTTAATGTGACCGCTAGTAGAAAGGTTCAGTGTGTTAATGTGACCGCTAGTGGAAAGGTTCAGTGTGTTAATGTGCCCGCTGGTGGAAAGGTTCAGTGTGTTAATGTGCCCGCTAGTTGAAAGGTTCAGTGTGTTAATGTGACCGCTAGTGGAAAGGTTCAGTGTGTTAATGTAACCGCTGGTGGAAAGGTTCAGTGTGTTAATGTAACCGCTGGTGGAAAGGTTCAGTGTGTTAATGTGACCGCTGGTAGAAAGGTTCAGTGTGTTAATGTGACCGCTGGTGGAAAGGTTCAGTGTGTTAATGTAACCGCTGGTGGAAAGGTTCAGTGTGTTAATGTGCCCGCTGGTGGAAAGGTTCAGTGTGTTAATGTGACCGCTGGTGGAAAGGTTCAGTGTGTTAATGTGCCCGCTGGTGGAAAGGTTCAGTGTGTTAATGTGACCGCTAGTGGAAAGGTTCAGTGTGTTAATGTGACCGCTGGTAGAAAGGTTCAGTGTGTTAATGTAACCGCTGGTGGAAAGGTTCAGTGTGTTAATGTAACCGCTGGTGGAAAGGTTCAGTGTGTTAATGTGACCGCTGGTAGAAAGGTTCAGTGTGTTAATGTGACCGCTAGTAGAAAGGTTCAGTGTGTTAATGTGACCGCTGGTGGAAAGGTTCAGTGTGTTAATGTGCCCGCTGGTTGAAAGGTTCAGTGTGTTAATGTGACCGCTGGTTGAAAGGTTCAGTGTGTTAATGTGACCTCTGGTTGAAAGGTTCAGTGTGTTAATGTGCCCGCTGGTGGAAAGGTTCAGTGTGTTAATGTAACCGCTGGTGGAAAGGTTCAGTGTGTTAATGTGACCGCTGGTTGAAAGGTTCAGTGTGTTAATGTGACCGCTGGTGGAAAGGTTCAGTGTGTTAATGTGACCGCTAGTAGAAAGGTTCAGTGTGTTAATATGACCGCTAGTGGAAAGGTTCAGTGTGTTAATGTGCCCGCTGGTGGAAAGGTTCAGTGTGTTAATGTGCCCGCTGGTGGAAAGGTTCAGTGTGTCAATGTGCCCGCTGGTGGAAAGGTTCAGTGTGTTAATGTGCCCGCTGGTTGAATGGTTCAGTGTGTTAATGTGACCGCTAGTGGAAAGGTTCAGTGTGTTAATGTGACCGCTGGTGGAAAGGTTCAGTGTGTTAATGTGCCCGCTGGTGGAAAGGTTCAGTGTGTTAATGTGCCCGTTGGTGGAAAGGTTCAGTGTGTTAATATGCCCGCTGGTTGAAAGGTTCAGTGTGTTAATGTGCCTGCTGGTGGAAAGGTTCAGTGGTGTTACTGTGCCCGTTGGTGGAAAGGTTCAGTGTGTTAATGTGCCCGCTGTTGAAAGTTCAGTGTGTTAAGTGCCCGCTGGTGAATGGTTCAGTGTGTTAATGTGACCGCTAGTGGAAGGTTGTTT